>NW_027269372.1:85073-170840 GCF_023055355.1 Agelaius tricolor | reverse complement strand
AAATGATATCGAGGATCAGAACATGTGAGACCGTGGTGGGCTGGGGCTGGTGGTCCATGGGACTCCCAGAAATGGCACCAGCACCGTGGGACCCTCAAGAGGTGGCAGCAGCCATGGGGACCCCCGAGAGCCACCCCTGGCACCGATGAGGGTGGGGGGTGACAGGAGCCACCAGGGTGGGCACCAGCCCCCCGCAGACAAGGGGGGTCCCTGCGGTTCCAGGCAGGACTTGGGGACAATGGGAGCCAATGGGACAACGGGAGCCAATGGGACAACAGGAGACAGTGGGACACAGCGCTGGCTCCCAGCCCCGTTTGCCCCCAAATTCCAGCAGCAAAGGGACACCACCAATCCCATGAGGTGGCCCCAGAGATGGAACTCACCCTGACCTAACAGTTTGGGGTAAATCCCCCAGAATTCCAACAAACTCCAGCGCTGTGGAGCCGCTCTGCCCCGACATGAAGCCATCACGGTGTCTCCAGCCCTGACACCGCATGAGGGCACAGGGACAGCACCTGGCACCACCCCCAGATGCAAATTCCAGTGCTCCAGGATGAGAAGAGGCCCCAAACGCAGCACCAACCAGAGTGGGGCCGGTAACACCAAAAATCAGCCGAAATCCTCCCGGACCAGAACCTCCCCGTGCCCCCAGCCCCGTGGCTCACCTTGGAACTCGGTGTTGTCCCAGCCCCCGGATGGCCTCCACGGCATCCTCGGCCCGCTCCATGTGCACGAAGGCGTAGTCCTTGACGATGTCACATTCGATGACGGGGCCGTACTCCTCGAACTTGGCGCGCAGCTCTAGGTTGGTGCAGGCGGGGCTGATGTTGCCCACGTGCAGCTTGGTGGAGGCTTTGCTCTTGTTCTTGCTGGCCTCCACATTGATGCAGACGCCGTGCAGCTTGTGGTGGTGCAGGTTGCGGATGGCGTCCTCGGCCGCTGTCTTGTCCTCGATGTGCACGAAGCCGTAGTTCTTGATGATGTCGCACTCCAGCACCTTCCCGTACTGCTCGAACAGGGAGCGGATCTCCTGCTCCGTCGCCTCCCGCGGCAGGTTCCCGATGAACAGCTTCACCATCGCGACCCACCTGAGGGGTGCCAGGGAAGGGGAGCTCGGTGAGACCCTCCCCGCAAAACCCCCCGTCCCGCTGAGGGGTCGGAGCCGCTCCGGGGAGGGGAAGGGGAAGGTTCCCTCCACTTTTCATGGGTCCTCCTCCGGCTGATTCTCGATGGGACCCCCCTCACCCCCAGGGCACCCTGAAGCAGAGACCCCCTCAGGAGACACCCCCAGGCCCGGGCACCCCACAATGAGCCGGGAGACCTTCAAGGTCTCGAGCGGAGTCTCAGCCCCGGTTGTGATCCGTGAGCACCCAGCCCATGGAGGGGGACTCGGGTGCCCCCCAGACCTCATCCCGCTCCCGTCCCAGGTCTGAGCCCCTTCCTAGGCACCTTCCCGAGGCCGCGGGACCCCGTGCTATGCTCCCCCATAGACAGCAGGGTTGGGGTCCCTCGCAGCTCCTCCCCAGCCCCTCCCGGTCCCACCCGTGCCCACCCCGGGGCCCACCGAGTCTCACCGTGCCCCCCCTCGCCCGGTACTCGATGACGGCAACAAAATGGCGGTAGCCGCCTTACGCGGAGCCACGCCCACCTCGTGCGCTGATTGGCCGAGAGCGGCGGAACAGTGCAACACGATTGGTCGAAGCGCTAAGAGGCCCCGCCCAGCGGCGGCCCAAACAGCGTCTGGCACAAAGCGCTCCCTCCCTCCCGGCGGCCAATGGGGAGCGGCAGCGCGCCGGAAGTGAGGGAGGGAGGCGGGGCTTTTAGGGTACGTGAAGGCAGTGCTGACCAATCAGAGCGCGAGGGAGGGGCGTGGCCTGGCGGCGCCGCCGAACTGGGACCGAGCCGGGGAACCGAGACCGACAGGAACGGGGACCGGCACCGGGACACGGACAGACCGCCTGTACCGGCATCGAGATCCACCGGTACGGGGACAGGGACAGCGACCAACTGCCCCCACCGGCACCGGGACAGACTGGGACAGACCGGGACCAACCGCTCCCATCGGGATCTATCGGCACCGGGACCAGGACTGGGGCTGACCGCCCCAAGCGGCATCGACCCGTTCAGAAACCGCCACCGCCCGCTCTCACCGGGGTGTCGCGGCCACCGGGACCGGCCGGCTGTGGCCCCGCCCCTCCAGCACTAACCACGCCCCTTCCACCGTAGCCCCGCCCCCGCCATGTCCCACGCGGTGCTGCTGCTGCGGCGGCTCCGGCACCGGCACCGGGAACGGAACCGGGACAGCGACGAGGAACAGGACTGCGACCGAGAGCAGGACTGTGACAGAGACCGGGAGCAGGACTGCGACAGAGACCGGGAGCAGCACCGGGAGCGGGATGAACCCCACGAACGGGACCGGGATGAACCCCACGAACGGTCCCGCGATCAGTGCCGCGCTCATGACCGGCACCCCGCACCCACCCGGATCTCCCTCCCCACTCCCCTCGCTGCTCCCCCATCCCCGATACCCCGCCGCGGCCGCCGCCGCCGCCGCCCGTACCCAGCCCAACGCATTTACCGGGTGCGCTGCTCCTTCCTGGAGCTGAGCGACGAGCAGGCGCTGCGGCGCTGCCGCCTGGACCGTGCGGCCATCGCGGCGCTGTGCCGGGAGCTCGGTGCCGACCTTCAGAGCCTCACAGGCCGCAGCCACGCTCTGCCCGTGGCCGTCAAAGTCACCTCGGCCTTGGCCTTCCTGGCCTCGGGCTCCTTCCAGACGGCGTCGCGCCTCAGCACGGGCATCAGCCAGTCGGCCATGTCCAACTGCCTGGCGCAGTTCCTGGCGGCCTTGCAGCGGCGGGCGGGCCGCTACATCGCCTTCCCCCCGCCGCCCGCGCCTCCCGGGGACGCCCCGGCGCTGCCCGGGGTTCTGGGCTTGGTGGGCGCCATGCACGTGGCGCTGAGGGCACCGGCCGATAACGAGCCCCTGTTCCGGAACGCCGCCAACTTCCACTCCATCAACATGCAGGTGGTGTGCGACCGCCAGGGCCACATCACCAACGTGGTGGCCAAGTTCCCCGGCTCGTGCGCCAATGCCACCGTGCTGGAGAACTCGGCCCTGGCGCGCCTGATGGAGGGCAGCAGGCCCGAGGGGGTCTGGCTGCTGGGTGAGGGGGGTTTGGGCTGGGAAATGGGGGCTGGGGGCTCGGGGAGGGGGGTTTGGGGTGGGAAATGGGAGGCCAGATGCTGGGGAGGGGGGTTTGGGATGGGAAATGGGGGGCTGGGGGAGGGGCCCGGGGGATCAGGTGTATCCCTGGTTCTGTGGGTGTCACTCAGGTGTGTCCCTGATGCTCTGGGTGTAACTCAGGTGTGTCCCCACCACTCCAGGTGTCACTCAGGTGTGTCCTTGGTTCTGTGGGTGTCACTCAGGTGTGTCCCTGGTTCTGTGGGTGTCACTCAGGTGTGTCCCCACCGCTCCAGGTGCAACTCAGGTGTGTCTCTCCCCTCTCCATGCAGGTGATGGCTCGTACCCGCTGAAGCCGTGGCTGCTGACGCCCATCGCGGGCCCACGGGGCGCGGCCGAGCTGCGCTACAACGCGCTGCACTCGCGCACTCTGGCCCCGCTGCGCCGCACGCTGGGGCTGCTGCGCCGCCGCTTCCGCTGCCTGGCGGGCGGGGGGCTCCAGTACAGCCCCCCCAAGGTCTGCCAGATCTTCCTGGCCTGCTGCATCCTGCACAACATCGCCCTGCGCCGCCGCGTCCCCCTGGAGCCCCCCGAGGGGCTCCCGCCCGCCCCCGGCCACCCCGAGCCGCCCCCGCAGCCACCGCCGCCCCCGGGGCCGGGGGCTCGAGAGGGGCGGGCGGTGAGGGCCAGGGTGGTGCAGCAGGTCAGGGAGGGGATGGGCTGAGGGGCTGTAGGGGGGGGTTTGGGGTCCTAGGGGGGTCCTGAGCCCTCATTTGGGGGTGCTGACCCCTGATTTGGGGGTCTCTGGGTCTTTGGGAGGGGCTGATATCTGGTTTTGGGGGGCTCTGGGCCTCTGGAGGGGCTCTAACCCCTGGTAGGTGGGTCCATCATTTTGGGGGTGTCCTATTTCCACCCCCATGATCCCCAGATTTCATCCTTTAACCATGTCCGTGCTCATTTTGGGACAAATAAACGATTTTTTTCAACTATTGCTTCACAGCGTTTTTGGGGGGGGCGGGGGATAAAGTGCTGGTCATTTTGAGGACCCCCCAAGGGGATTTTGGGGGTCCTTGCTGTATCCCATGGGTGGGATGAGCCCCCTGACCCCTGCATCCCCCATCCCTCCACAGAAAAACCCAAATTTCCCCCTCCCCAAACCCCCCTGCACCCCACAGGACGCTGCCATTCCCACTGCCGCCTTCCCAGAACCCTCCTGAGCCAGCAAAACCCTTCCGGACCCCCAAAATCCCCCCCAAACCCTTCAAAACCCCCGTCGGGCCCGTTCCGAACCCCGCGCTGTTGCCATGGTGACAGAACGCCGGAAGTGGCGCAACCGCCAAACCCTTCCCTCATAGTTCGGCCGTATCCGGTCCGGCGCCAGAACGGGTCCGTGGTGCCGCAGTGACGCGAGATCAGTTCCGAGGTCGGAGTCCGCGGCCATGGCGTCACCGGAGGCCGGCGGGAGCAGCTGCCGGGTCGGGACCCCCGTGACGGGCTGGGGGGTCGGGACCGGGGGCGCGGAGGGGCTCGGGGGGTGTGGGAAAGGGCGGGCGGACGGGTTCGAGGGCTGGGGGAAAGGAGCTCGGGCGGTTTGGGGGTGAAACGCTCCGGTTTGGGGAGATCTGGGGGTGCCGAATCCCTCCCACGGCGCTTTTGGGGTGCAAGAGCCCTGGCGAGGGGGGTTTGGGGGTTCAGGAGGGCCTGAGAAGCACTTTTGGGGGTGCAGGACGCCCTCTCCGGGGGAATTTGGGGGTTCGGAGCCTCATCCGTGGCAGTTCTGGAGGTGCAGGACCCCTCCCAGAGGGAATTTCGGGGTTCGGGAGCCCACGAGAAACACTTTTAGGGGTGCAGGACCCCCTGGCAGGATGGGTTTGGGGGTTCAGAGCCTCCGGAACAACTTTTGGAGGTGCACAATCCCTTCCACATCATCTCAGAGCCCTTCCCTGGCAGCCCTGCGGGTTCAGGGCTCCTTTTCCCTCCACTTTTGGGGCTCCACCTCCCTTTTTACCCCCCCATTTTTGGGGTGCTGACACTTCCCCTCTCATTTTCACCCCGTTTTCCCCCTTCCCCCCCAATTTTGGGGTGCAAACCCCCCCGTTTTCCCCCCCAGCTGGAGTTTGATGTGCAGATGAGCTGCCAGGGCTGCGCCGATGCCGTGCGAGCAGCGCTGGAGGCAGCTCCAGGTGAGACCCCCGACCTCTCCCTCTGACCCCCAGACCCCGAGGACCTCCCCAAAGGTTTTGGGGGACCCCCCAGAGCCCCTTTGTGTCCCCCCAGAGGTGAAGCTGCTGGAGCTGCGGCTCCAGGAGCAGTCGGTGCTGGTGGAGACCACGGCGGCGGCCGAGCGCGTGCGGGAGCTGCTGGAGAATTCGGGGCGCAGGGCCGTGCTCAAGGGCATGGGGGGCTCCTCCGAGGGTCAGTCGGGGTTTTGGGGGGTCCCGATGGGGTTTGGGGGTGTCCTGAGGGGGTTTGGGTGCTGCTGTGACCCAGCACAATCAGGGATTTGGGGGTTTGGGGGGCTCCTCTGAGGGTGAGAGAGGTTTTGGGGGGTCCTGGAAGGGTTAGGGGGCTCACAGGGGAGTTTAGATGGGTTATATTGGGGTTTTTGGGGGTCACAGAGGGTTTTGGGGGACCACAGTGGGGTTTGGGGGATCTGGGATGGTCTTGGGGAGGGTTTGGGGGGTGCAGGGGGATTTGGGGGGCTCACAGTGGGTGCGGGTGGTCCTGTGGTGGTTCTGGGGGGGTCACAGAGTTTTGGGGGGGTCACAAAAGAGTTTTGGGAAGTTATAGTGGGTTTGGAGGGGTCACAGATGAGTTTTGGGGAGTCACAGAGGGGTTTTGGGGGTGTCCTGGGTGGATTTAGCTGCTCCTGGACGGGTTTTGCTGTCCCTGCCTGGGGTTTAGAGTCACTTTTGGGGTGACATTTTGAGCTCCCTGAGGTGATTTTTGTACTGGGGGGGTTTTGGGGGTGCCTGACCCTGCCGTGTCCCCTCCCCACCCCCAGCTCCCCCCGGGTGGGCGGCAGTGGCGGCGCTGGGGGGTCCCGGGGGGGTCCGGGGGCTGCTCCGGTTCCTGCAGCTCTCCCCCGAGCGCTGCCTCGTGGACGGGGCCGTGTCCGGGCTCCCCCCAGGCCCCCACGGGCTCCACATCCACGAATTCGGGGACCTCTCGGACGCCTGTAACAGGTGAGAGGGGTGGGAGGGGGCTGCAGGGGGGGTTCAGGGGGTGGGGACCCCCAAATTCACCCCCATATCCCATCCAACCCCCCCCAAAATCAGCTGTGGGGGCCACTTCAACCCTGACGGGGAGATCCACGGGGGACCCCAGGACCAGCACAGGGTGAGCTGGGGGTCGGGGGGGATTTGGAGGGGTAGTGAGGGGATTTGGGAGATCTCTGGGAGAATTCTGGGGGGTTTTGTGGGTCGGGGGGGAATTTGGGGGTCTCTGAAGTATTTGGGGTGGTCTTGGAGGGGTTTGGGGGGGCAATAAGGGAATTTGAAGGGTCTCTGGGAGGATTCTGGGGGATTTGGGGTGGTCTTGCAGGGGTTTGGGGGGGCAATGAAGGGATTTGGAGGATTTCTAGACGATTTGGGGCGGTCTTGGAGGGGTTTGGGGGACAGTGAGGGGATTTGGGGGGTCTCTGTGGGGTTGGGGGCTGCTCTGTGAGTTTTGGGGGGATCCTGACCCCCCCTGCCCCTCCAGCATGCCGGGGACCTGGGGAACATCTGGGCAGATGCCGAGGGCCAGGCCCGGTTCCGAATCGAGGACTCAAAGCTGAAGGTGGGAACTGGGGTCTGGGGGGTTTCCTGGGGGGGTATGTCCCTATGTTTGGGCGGGGGGGTCTCTATGGGGTTCTGACCCCCCAAATCCCCCTCCCCAGGTCTGGGACATCATCGGCCGCTCCGTGGTGGTGGCCGAGGGCGAGGATGATCTGGGCCGGGGGTTGCACCCGCTGTCTCGTGTCACCGGCAACTCAGGCTCGGGGTGAGCACTTGGGGGGGTATTTTGGGGGGGGGGGGGGTTTGTGGGGTCACCCCTCCTGACCCTCCCGTGTCCCCAGGCTGGCCTGTGGCGTGGTGGCCCGCGCCGCCGGGCTCTTCCAGAACCCCAAACGCGTCTGTTCCTGCGATGGTGTCACCCTCTGGGAGGAGCGCGACCGCAGCCGTGGGGCTCTCCTGGAGACCCCCGCCATGGAGACCCCCAGCTCCCACCTCTAGGAGCCCCCCGGGACCGAATAAAGAGTTCGAGCCCCCTCGCTCTGCAGCCGCTGCGGCTCCTTTAAGGGGGGCGTGGTTTAAAGATGAGATGGGCGGGGCTGCCGCGGCGGGAAAACAGAGGGCGGGGCTCGCGCGCGCGCGGTGCACACGGTACGCAGGCGCGGTGAAGGAGGGCGGTGCGCACGGCACGCAGGCGCGCTGCGCACGGCACCGCCCCCGCCACCCTCAGGAACCGCCGCCATTTTGAAGCTGCCGCCGCCGCTGCCGGTTCTGTCCCAGCCGCGCTCCCCTCAGCGATCCCCGCCGCGATGCGTCCTGGCATCAAACTCTTCGTGGGCAACGTCCCCGAGGAGGCGACGGCGGAGGAGTTGAGCGAGCTGTTCGCAGGCGCCGCGGGGCCGGTGCTGGGCGTCGCCCTCATGAAACAGTTCGCTTTCGTGCACCTGCGGGACGAGGCGGCGGCCGCGCGCGCCATCTCGCAGCTCAACGGGCACCAACTGCACGGCCGCCGCATCGTGGTGGAGCCATCCCGGCCGCGCCCCACCAACACCTGCAAGATCTTCGTGGGGAATGTGTCGGCCGCGTGCACGAGCGGGGAGCTGCGCTCGCTCTTCCAGCAGTACGGCCCCGTGGTGGAGTGCGACGTGGTGAAAGGTACCGGACCCGCCGCCGGGGCCGCGCGGCCCCCGCCGCCCAGCTCGGCCCGCGCCTCCGGGTGATCCGTGACACCCGAGTTCCGTCCGACTGCGGCGTCGCCCCCGCCCGGACCCCAGCGCGGCCCGGGCTGGTGGAGCGGGGGGATTCCTGCCGCCTCCCCCCTGCCCCGAGCGGGGCCGTGCGAGCCCGTGTGAGCTCCCGTAACCCCCCTTCTGCCAGCCATGTCCGGCTCCATGGCCTCCGCCCGCCCCGGCCAGGGCGGTGCGGGCCTGTGTGGGCGGTCCAGACCCCTTAACCCCCCCTCTGGCAACCACGTGTCTTCGATCGCCTCCCCCAGGCTCAGGTTGGGCTGTGCCAGCCCCTGTGGGTGCCCCTGACCCCGTAACTCCTCCGATAACCTTCCTACAGCCGGCCTCGTGCTCTGTAATCGTCTCCCCAAACCCCAGGTGGGGCCATATGAGCCCGTGTGGGCTCCCCAGCCCCCTCAATCTCCACATGATCCCTTCTCTAACCAACCTCCTCATCCTCCCTCAAGTGGCCCAGGTGGGCTCCCCACACTCCTGAACACCCCCATAACTCCTTTTCTGGCAGCTTTGTTCTGTGCCATCACTGCCCCCAGCCCTGGGGGGGTTGACCCCCACCAGCTGCTGCCACCTCTGTGACCAAATCATCCCCAGGCCACGGTCTGGCCTCCACAGACACACTCAGCCACGGAGCTGGGACATGCACAGAACACCCCGTGAAACCCCTGAGGGGTTCAATGGCTTCACACTGGGGACCCCCAGCACAGCCTGGTGGGGTCACCCACCTCCCCCAACTCATTTGTCACCTGTGTCACACTGATGGACTGACAAGTGTCACTCCACATCCCTCTCCTGACCCTGCTGTCATCCTGTCCCTTCTCACCCGGCCCTGGAGTCCCGGTGATGTCCCCACAGTGCCCGCGTGCCCCTGCCCACAGGAGGGGGACGTTGTTCCTCTGCTCTCTCGTCCAGGGTCGCAGCCACCAGCACAGCCTGGCAGAACCTGCCTTGCGTCCCCTCGGGGTTGGGGGTGCCATGGCCACCTCCAGGGGGTGGCAGCAGGGCTGGGGGTGACATGCCCTCTTTGGGCTTCCAGAGTGGGACGTGTGGATTTGGAGCCAGGGGGTGGAATGGTACTGGGGGGACAAAGGAGAGGGTGACGTGGCACTGATGCTCAGAGGTCTGGGATGGGTTTGCTTGGCCAGTGATGCTCCCAGCACAGCACACACCCTTGGGTGGGTTCTCACTGGTTCCGGTGGTCTCGGTCTGTGCTGCAGGGAAACACCACGGGGTCGCTGCCCTCCTGCCCTGTGCCAGCACCGGACCCGTCGTGCCACGGGGGTGACCCCCTGACCACCATGGGGGCATCCAGCCCCCAAACCTGCTGGGCCAAGAGCCACAGGCGGCCATCAGAGCTGCCACCAGGTCCTGCTTCCCTGCTCCTTGCGGTCCTCAGACGCCTCTGTGCTGAGCCGTGGTTGTGCTGTGTGGCGCTGGCTCCTCGCCATGGCCGGGCACTCACTGGAGGGGTGCTCAGGCCCTTCCTTCCCTCCCTCCTTCCCTCTTCTCCCTCCTCTTCTTCTCTGTCTGAAGTCCCTGTTCCCTTCTCTGTCCTTGTCTTTTTCTGTCTCCTCTTCCTCTCCCCCCATCCTCTGTCCCTGTCCCGCTCTCTGTGCTGGCGCCGGTTCTCTCAGCTTTGCTCCGCTCACTGCCAGGGCGTCCCACTGAGCCCACGGTGCTGGCACTGCCAGCCCAGGCTGGGCCCTCGGTCCCCAGGTGCCAGGGAGGGGCTGGGAGGGGGCACAGGAGGCAGAGTCTGGGTGGACACGGAGAGAGCCGGGTGGGCTGGGGGAGGCTGTGACCAAACGAGCGCGGGGCAGAGCCGATGGTGGTGGTCGTGTCTCCTCCGGCGAGCGGGGCCGGCAGCGCCGTCCCAGGGCCAGCAGCGCCCGTCCCGCGCCCGTCCCGCTGCCGCCGCACGGCTCGTTAGCGCCGGCTCCTGTAACGAGTTGTGTTTTCTCCCCTCACTGCTCTCTCTGCTGCTTTGTCAGACTATGCCTTTGTGCACATGGAGAACGAAGCCGATGCTAAAGTTGCCATCGAAAACCTAAATGGGAAGGAGGTGAAGGGGCGCCGGGTGAACGTGGAGCTCTCCACCAACGTGCAGAAGAAGGGCACGGGCCAGGCGCCGCCGCCCGCCCTCGGCGTCGACAAGACCAAGCGCATCGGCCTCGAGTACCGCGAGAAGTTCCAGCCCAAGATCGAGGGCTTCGACCAGCAGCGCCGGGCGGCCGACGCCGCCTTCCCCTCAGCCACGGGTGCCGGCTACGCCGCCGCCCCCTCCCTGTACGATTACCAGCAGCGCTTCGGCGCCAAGTACGACACCTTCGACGCGCAGCCCCGGCCCGCCTCCCCCTCCTACTTTGGCAGGGACCGCAGCCCGCTGCGGCGCTCGCCCACCCGCACCGGCTACGCAGCGGTGTCGCTCCCCATGACGGCGCAGCCGGCCGCCTACCGCGCCCAGCCCTCGGCCTCGCTAGGGGCCACGTACCGAGCCCAGCCCTCAGCCTCCCTGGGCGTGGCGTACCGCCCGCAGCCCACCACGGGCCAGGCCGCCGCCTACCGCGTGCAGCCCTCGGCCTCGCTGGGCAGCGCCTACCGCCCCCAGCCCTCGGTTGGCTCCCTGGGCGCCGCGGGCGCTCAGCCCGCTGCCGCCAACTCCCTCGGCTCCTACGGTGCCCAGCCCGCCGCTGCCGCCGCGTATGGCGCCCAGCCCGCGGCCGCCAACTCCCTCAGCTCCTACGGCGTCCAGTCCGCTGCCCTGGCCTCCTCCTACAGCGCCCAGCCCGCCTCGGGCTACTCTGCCGGCTACGGCGCCCAGCCCGCCATCGCCGCCTACGGCGCCCAGCCCGCTGCCGGCTCTGCCGGCTCCTACAGCACCCAGGCCGTGGCTGTGCACGTGGCATCCTACGGAACCCAGCTGGCCGCAGGCTCCTACGGCGCCCAGCCCATGGATGGCCACGCCGGCTCCTACAGTGCCCAGCCCGGCGCCGTGCTGTCTGCCGGCTACAGCGCCCAGGCCGTGGCGGTGCACGCCAGCTCTTACAGCGCCCAGGCCGTGGCAGGTCACGCCGCCGCTGCCTACCAGCCCGTGGCCGGCCACTCCGCCTCCTACGGTGCCCAACCCGCGCTATCCACCTCGTACGGCGCCCAGCCCACCGTGGGCCACTCGGCCTCGTACGGCGCCCAGCCCGCCACGGGCCTGCCCGCGTCCTACGGCAGCCAGCCCGCGGCCGCCGCGCTCCCCGCCGGCTATGGCGCGCAGACGGGCTCCTCGCTGGCCGCCTCCTACGGCAGCCAGGCTGCCGTCGCCGCCGCTTCCTACAAGGCGCAGGCCTCTGCCCCGCTGACAGCCGCATACCGGGCGCAGGCCTCCGGCGCCATGGCGGCCTCCTACCCGGCGCAGCAGCCGTCCTCCGCCGCGCTGGCGGCTGCGTACCGAGCCCAGCCAGGCAGCGCCTACGACGGGCCGAGCCAGCTGGGGCAGCCGGCGGGTTCCTACCTGGGCCTGGCGCAGGCCGCCGCCGCACCGCCCTACGAGCGCACCCGCCTCTCCCCGCCTCGCAGCGCCGCCTACGACGACCCGTACAAAAAATCGTCCTCTCTGGCTAAAAGGTACGGTGCCGGGCGGGGCACCGACCCCCGCCCCCGCCTCCCGCTGCTCGCCGGTCTCCGGCGCACCGCTCGCGGCTTGCCCGGCGCCGCGTGGCACCGGCGCGGCTCGCTATCGCCCGGCGCGCCGGGCGCCACGGCTCCGCTCGCGCCGCGCAGATCCCGGGGAGGAGACGGGGCCTGGTGTGGGTGAGGGGAGGTGGTGGCACACGGCGGGGCCTCCGTGGCACCCGATCCCGTCCTGCGCCGGCTTTGCCCATCATGGTGCGTCCCTAGGTGGGACACGGTGCTGCCGCGGCGGATCCGAGCCCCGTCCCCTCCTGGCTGATCCCCCTCTCTTCTCTTGCCCAGGTACGGCTCCGAGCGCCGTCTGTCCGAGCTGGCCGATTACCGGCGCTTAGCGGACTCTCCGCTGGCGTACCGCCGCTCGCCCACCAAGTCCCCGCTGGACTACCGCCGGCTGCCGGACGCGCACTCCGAGTACGCCCGCTACTCGGGCGGCTACAGCGACTACCTGCCCCCTGCCCGCATCCACTCGGGCTACCAGCGCCGCCTCTGAGCTGGCCACGGCCCCACTCGGGCACGGACGGTTCTTTTTCAGCTGATTCTTTCTGGTTTTGCCGTTTGAGTTTTTTAGAAGGTTCCGCGGTTACGGTTGGCGGTGGCCGCACGGTTCATCCCCCGCTGGCGCTCGGTGCCGGTTCATAACCCGCCAGTGGTTGCAGCCACGTGGCTCAGACTCTTTTATACCACGAGTTGTCCCATTTTTTGGGTGAATTCCCCGTTTCCAGCATCAGGCCCGGCACGGTGCTGGGGGTTTTTTATGACTGTAAATAAATGCTGGGGTCTGCTCCGGTTCCCGACGCTTCCCGCCTGGTTCTTTCCCAGTCCTGGGGGTCCACTCCCACCCCTGGGGACACCTCCCAGGTGCCACCATCACCACCCAGCCCTGGTTGATGGTGCTGCCAATGCTGGAGCTGCTTTCCCACCACGGAGGAGTGGATTTGGAGGATGAGCAGCGTTCAGAGCTGGCAGCAGGAAGGGCCAGACTCGGCCCTGTCACAGCACCACCACAGGTGATCACTGGCACCGACCTGTGCCAGGGCTTGTTTTGGGTGAGAAAAGCTGGTTTTGAGGGGTGGTGGTGCCACGCCAGGTACCACTGTCACCACCGTGAGAGGCACTTCCTGTCCCCACCTCTCCCCAGGAACTGCTCACAGCCCAGTCTGGCTGTGCCACAGGAGGGATGGCCAAGGCTCATTAACCACCACGGTAAAGAGCCCGGCAGGAGGATCTGGCGCTTGTCCCCTCCTTCCCAGGGTGGCCGCACACCCCTGGGCCTGGCCCCAAGTCCCCAGGTGTGGCAATGGCAGCACCCGCGGGTGACCCCGGCACCGATCGGCGCTGGCAGGGCAGAACTGGCAGCATCACCAAAGGCATGGCCTGGGCTTAATGACCTTAATTAATGAACACCGAGAGGCAGGAGCAATCTGGGGACAAACGAGCCACTTTGGGGACATGATGTACCAGTCTGGGGACAAACAAGACGGTCTGCAGACTAATTAGCCCTGGGCAGGTTAATGACAGCCCATGGGAGGAGGAAGAGCTGGGGGTTAAAGCCCCTCTGTCACCCCTGGGTGCCCCTTTGGGGGGCTCAAGGACGGTTTTGGGGGTGTTCCCATCTGCAGCAGCCCCTCACCGGGGGCTCCGGTGTGCATGGGCAGAGCCAGGCAGGGCACAGGCAGCACCGGGGAGTCCAGAAGGTTCCGTGCCGTGTTCTGAGGGGACGTGAGTGCAGAGAAAGAACCGTGGGCAGAGCCAGCGCCGTTAGTTAAAAATTTTGAGTTTTATTTTACCGGAAAGTGGGGTCGGGGGACTCTAAATCACTCGGGGGGTTCCACCCCCGCCGGCGCGGCGCGGCGGCCTCCGGTCAGCTACAGCGTTGGGCTAAAAACCTACCACTGGATTATCCACCCTCTTAAAAAATAAAGGAAAAAAAAAAAAAACAAAAAAGGCAAAACGACGACTCGGGAAGAGCTCCGGGGGAGCGAGGGGGCGGCGAAGCAAAGCAAAGCTGGCGCTGGGGGACGGCTGCGGCTGCGCGCTCACACCTGAGCCTGGGGTGGGGACCCAAAACTACCTGGAAAAGCAAAATCCTGCCCAGGGGGGCGGGGGAAGCTGGGGGAGGGGCTGAGCTAATCCTGCCCGGGCTGAGGACGAGCCGCGCGTCCGTAAGGAACGGGCCCGGGAGCGGCACGCGGCGGCGGTGGCACCCGGCGCGGCCCGAGACGCGCGGCGCCGAGTCGGCGTGCGACGGGACCCCGACGTCCAGCTGCACAAATCTTACCTGTAAGAGAAAAGAGGAGTTGGCGCAGGCGCCCCCGGGGCCGATCCGGAACCGTGCCGAGCCCCGGTGCCCTGGGGAGCTGCGGCTTCCTGGCAGCAAGAGAGTCCTGATGTGGAGCAGCGGCGGGGCTCCGGCCCCCTCGGACCCTGGGCCCGCCGGGACCTGGGCACAGCCCGAGCGAGCAGGAGCTGCCCCCGGGCCGGGGGCTCTGCGGGAACCCCCCACCCCGCAGGGACTGTGCCGGGACGGCGCCCGGCCCAGCAGGAACGTGAGTTACAGCCACGAGAGTGACACCGGCACCGCTCCGCTCACCGCGGCGCCTCCTCACCGTGGCCGGGCTTTAACGCCCGCGGGGCCTGTCCGTGTCACCGGGACCCGTCACCCGCCTCAACCTCAACTGGCACAACCGGGACCACCGGCAGCGGGGCCCCCCCGCAGTGCCAAGAGCTGCCAACGCGCTCACCTCCGGCTCAAAAGGCGGAGTATCGCGCCCGGTCCGCGTACGGGTCCCGCCCGAAGCGCTGCATGTCGTAGAGGGACGCCCGGGCCACCGAGGAGACGGGCGACAGCTGCCCACGCTCGTACGTGTACGCCTCTCCGACGGTGCTGGCCGCGGCGGCCGTGCGGCGCAGGGGGCTCCTGTCCCGGGTGTAATACGTGGAGGACGCGGCGGCGGCCGCGGCGGTGGCGGCGGGCGGCGGCGACGGCGGCCGCCGCGCCCGGGGTGGGCAGCAGCGCTCGGTCGTACGCGTCTAAGGTGGTGGGGATGCGGCCGGCCATGGCCGTGGTGGCGGCCATGGCCGAGGACTGGACCTGGGAGTACTGGGCGTACTGGGAGTACTGGGCCATGGTCTGCTCCGCGTAGGCGTCGTACGCCGAGGCCGTGGCGTAGGAGCGGACGCGGTAGCGCTTGTAGTAGTCGGCCATCCCGCCGTAGGCCTCATCGTAATACACGGTCTCCCCATAGCCCGCGGTGTAGGGAGTGCGCACGGCTCCGTACTGCTCGTTATAGGCCTCGGCAAAGTCCGCCACTTGCCCCGGGCGATCGACCGGGCACTCCTTAGACCAGTGCCCCTCCTTCCCGCAGCGGTAGCAGCCGCTCTTGTCTCCCATCCCGGGCGCCGTCCGCAGCCGGCTGGTGGACAGCTGCACGCGCATCCGCTTGCCTTGGGGAGAGACGCGAGAGGCAGGGTCAGTGCGGCCGTGCCGGGGCACCGGCGGGACAGGACGGCACCGGCTGCCACCCCCCCCAGCCCTCCGCAGCCACCGGCGCGGGAGGAGCCGCCGCGGGACCGAGCGTGAGCCGCCAGATGGACGCTGGACAGCGGCTGACCGGGACGTGCTGCCACGGCCGAGCACGGCCACGCCGGCCAGCCCGGCAAAGCCCCAGCAGCCCGGGGTCGGAGCCAGCACTGCCGGCCCCGTGTGACGGCAAAGCTTCGCGCCGGAAAACGCCGGAGCGGCGGAGAGAGGGATGCGACACCGGGAAACGCCCCGGAGCGAACGGGGCCTGGCCCGAGCGCGGCACGAGGCAAAGCCAAGCGCGGACGCGGCCGGGACAGCTCTGGGTGCAGCTGTGCCAGCCCGGCTGGGTCGCTGTTTTTTGGGGAAGGCCCGGAATGGGGGCGGCGGGACATGTGGAGCCCCGGGAGCGCCCGGTCCGGCCCCGCCGCCACGTGGGTGAAGCGCTGGACGCCGCCCTGAGCACCCGGCCGGGAGACGCGCTCGCCATCACCGCCGCCAGCGCCGCGGCTCGAGTCCGGCCGCTCGGCCCCGTCGAGCGCCCGAGCGACGCCGGGCGCGGGGTCGGGCGCCTCCGTCACCCTCTTACCAGGCTGGGCAAGGCTACAAGGGCGGGCGGCAGCCTGGCGTCACCCGCTGCTCCGGCCCGGCACAGGACGTCGCCGTCGGGGTCCTCCTGCGGGGCGGCCGTGCTGGTTAATCAGAGATGGGTCAGTCCCGTCCTCCCCGGCCCAGAGCCCCCGAGCCCGAGCCCTCGCTCCGGCCGCGCCGTGCGGGCGGCCCCGGGAGCTGCGGCGGAGCGGGCACCAACCGACACCAACCCCAGAGCCCCGAGGGCGCTGCACGGCCCCGCAGAGACGGCCGTGGTCACATCCGGGATCGACCCCGGAGCCGGGGCCGGCGGGAGCATCCACCATGGACCCCGGAGCCCTCCCACCACCCAGCCCCGTGGCTCACCTTGGAACTCGGTGTTGTCCAGCCCCCGGATGGCCTCCACGGCATCCTCGGCCCGCTCCATGTGCACGAAGGCGTAGTCCTTGACGATGTCACATTCGATGACGGGGCCGTACTCCTCGAACTTGGCGCGCAGCTCTAGGTTGGTGCAGGCGGGGCTGATGTTGCCCACGTGCAGCTTGGTGGAGGCCTTGCTCTTGTTCTTGCTGGCCTCCACATTGATGCAGACGCCGTGCAGCTTGTGGTGGTGCAGGTTGCGGATGGCGTCCTCGGCCGCCGTCTTGTCCTCGATGTGCACGAAGCCGTAGTTCTTGATGATGTCGCACTCCAGCACCTTCCCGTACTGCTCGAACAGGGAGCGGATCTCCTGCTCCGTCGCCTCCCGCGGCAGGTTCCCGATGAACAGCTTCACCATCGCGACCCGCCTGCGCCAGACAGCACCACCGTGAGCCCCACAACCTCCCCGAGAAACAGCCCACACACAGCCCCAAAACCCCCTGAGGAACAGCCCGAGAAACAGCCCGAGGAACAGCCCACACACAACCCCACAACACCCCGAGGAACAGCCCACACACAACCCCACAACACCCCGAGGAACAGCACGAGCCTCTGTGAGTATGAATTCCCTGAGTCACCCTCAATCTCTCCCTGTGTGCCTGAGGCTGTGCCCCTCAAAACCCCCCAAGAAACAGCTTGAGCTTCTGTGACTGTGGCCAAGCCCGTGGCCCCCAAAAAACAGCTCGAGCTTCTGTGAATGTGCCCAAAGCTGTGCTCAAGAACAGCCCCAAAACCCCCCAAAAAACTGTCAAAGCCTCTGTGCGTGTGCCCAAGGCTGTACCCAAAACCCCCCTAAATCACCCTGAACCTCTCTCTGGGTGCCCAGGGCTGTGTCCCCCAGACCCCCCCCCCCCAAAAAACAGCCCAAGCCTCTGTGAGTGTGCCCGCAAACACCCTAAATCCTCCTCAAACCTCTAGGGCTGCGCCCCCTAAAACACCAAATAAACATCCTGAATCTCGGTGTGTGCGCCCAGGGTTGTGCCCCCAAACACCCTAAATCCTCCTCAAATACCCCAAACCTACTCTGTGCTCAAGGCTGGACCCCCAAACACCCCTCAAATAAAGCCCCCAAATGTCTCTGTGTGTCCCTGGGGCTGTAGTCCCAAAGACCCCAAATCTCCACAAATAAACACCCCAAAACTCTGCTCATTCAAGGCATAGCCCCAAATACCCCAAATCTCCTCAAAAACCCTGAACCTCATGGTAGCACCCCGGGGCTGAGGCCTCTCTCACACGGCACAGCCCCAAACACCCCAAATCCCCCCAAATTTTGCTTCTGCTCCTTCAGGGCGGAGCCTCAAACACCTCAAAACCCCCCCAAAATAAACACCCCAAAGCTCTGCTCTCCCCCTCCTACACTGTGCCTACAAACACCCCAAAAACAACGCACCTTAAACCTCTGACAGCCCAAAAACCGCCTTAAACCCCTGAAACCCCAAAATCCACCTAAGTCTGTGACACCCCTTTTCCTGCAGGGCAGAGCCCCCAAACACCCCAAAATCTCTGCACCCCCCAGAGGGCAGAGCCACGCCCCGAATCCCAAAATTCCCCAGGCCTGAGACCCCCCCTAAACCCCTCTTGTCCCCCCCAGGCCTCAGACCCCGCTCAGGCCTGAGACCCCTCAGATCTGAGACCCCCCCCTAAAGCCCTCCCCTCCACAGGCCCGAGATCTCCCGCAAACCGTCCCGGATCGCATCCCCCTCGGCCTGCGGGCGCCCCAGCGGGGCGGTGGCCGGGCCTGGCCCTTGTGTCCCCCCCGGCCCCGGTTCCCGGTCCCGAAACCCCCCCCCAGGCACCCCCCCGCCCCCACCTGCCCCGTCCGCCGCGCGCTGCTCACAAAATGGCGGCGGCGTCTCCCGGCCCCGCCCCGCCTCCCGCGCGCTCATTGGCCGCCGATGCTGTCAGTCAAACGCCGCAGCGTGAGGTCATCGATCCGCCAGGTGGGCCCGCCCACAGTGCGGCCGCAGCCAATCACGGGAGGGAAGGGGCGGAGCGAAGGGAGGAGCGGTCCATGAGGCTGCTGCGGGGGGCGCGGGGGCGGTCCATTCATGGCGGGGGGGGGCGCCGAGCACCGGAGGCCGTACTGGGAGCACTGGGAGCTCTACTGGGAGCACTGGGCCTGTACTGGGAGCCGTACTGGGAGCATTGGGAGCGCTGGGCCTGTACTGGAAGCACTGGGGCTATTGGGAGTGCAGGGATTACTGGGGGCGCTGAGGGTGATGGGAGCACTGGAGGTCCTGGGGGCATTGGAGTCCATATGGGAATGCTGAGGTTCATACTGGGAGCACTGGGGTGCCCTGCGCCGCCCGTTGGCAAAGCCCCTTCCCAGTCCAAAACCGGCCCAGCCTCATCCCATCCCATCCCAATCCCATCCCATTTCCACCCCAATCCCATTTCCATCTCATCCCATCCCATCCCATCCCATCCCATCCCATCCCATCCCAATCCCATCCATTTCCACCCCAATCCCATTTCCATCTCATCCCATCCCATTCCCATTTCCATTCCAGCCCATTCTCTCAGTCCCACCCCAATCCCCTCCACGCGTGACCCCCATCCTCACCCCATCTCCACCCACACCCCAATTCCAATTTGCATCCCAAACCCACCCCTACTCAAATCCAGTCCCTCCCAGTCCCCCCTAATCCCTCCCAGTCCCCCCCAATCCCTCCCAGTCCATCTCAGTCCATCCCAGTCCCTCCCAATCCCCCCTGCCCCTCTCCCCAGCACACTCAGACCCCCCAGTCTCTGTTTCCAATCACTTTATTGGGGTGGGGGCTGCACGGTGACATCACCAGGACAGGGGAGGGGGACACACACCGAGTCCCCCATGTCCCCCCCGTGTCCCTCTGTGCCTGCGGGACCCCCAAACTCTCCAACTCTACTTGTTCTTCTTGAAGAAGCTGAAGCGTTTCTCCCTCTCCTTGTGCTCGCGGGCCCGGGGGGCTCCCTCGGCCGGGGGGGGCACCGGGGGCAGGCTCAGGGCCCTCGACATCCCCTTGGGGGGACCCCCGGGGACCCCCGAACTCTCCCGGGGCCCCCCCGAGCCGGGCACGGCCCCGGCGGCGGCCTCGATCCCCCGGAGCCACAGGGCCATGTCGGCCTGGGGGGGACACCAAGGGGACAATGGGGACACACGGGGGGGGGGCAGGGGACCGAGGGGGACACCGAGGGGACAGGGGGGAGGGGGGGTCTCACCTCGTCCTTGGCCTGGAACAGGAATTCCTTCCCATCGCTCAGCCTGGGGGGGGCCGGGATCAGCCACCGGGACCCCCCAGCCCCCCCATTGGGACCCCCTCGTGTGCCCCCATTTTTCCCCATCTTTCCCCCCCCATTTTTAACCATTTCCCTGCCCCATTATTCCCACTTTTTTTTCTCTTTTCTCCCCGTTTTTTTCCCATTTCCCCACATTTTTCCCTCAGTTCCCACCCCATTTTCCTCTGAATTATTTCCCCATCTTCTCCCCATTTTTCCCCCATTTCCCCCCATGTCTCCTCAATCTTCCCCCATATCTCCCCCCCATTTCCTCCATATCCTCCCCTTTTCCTCCCATTTTCCCCCCACTTCCCCCCAATTTCCCCCTATTCTCCCCCCAATTTCCCCCATTTTATTCTTCCCCCTTTTCCTCCCATTTTTCCCCAACTTCCCCCCCTTTTTACTGCATCTCCCCCCAATTTCCCCCCATTTCTCCCTTAATTCCCCCCTATTCTCCCCCTAATTTCCCCCCATTTTTACCTTATCTCCCCCCCATTCTCCCCCCATTTTCCCCCAAATTTCCCACAATTTCCCCCCCTTTTTACCTCATCTCCCCCTCAATTTCCCCCCATTTTTCCCCCCATTCTTCCCCCAATTTCCCCCATTCTCCCCCCATTCTTCCCCCATTTTCCCCCAATTTCCCCCCTCATTTCCCCCCATTTTTCCCCCCATTTCCCCCCTATTCTCTCCCCCAATTTCCCCTCATTTTCCCCCCCAATTCCCCCGTTTCCCCTGCCCGTACCCCAGCCTGAAGACGTGTTTCCGTTTGCGGTAGGCGGTGGCGGGCTGGCAGCGGGCGCCGCGCAGGGGCGTGGGGGGCTCGCCGTGGTACGGGACCCCCGCCCCCGCCCCCCGCGCGTCCTTGAACACGCTCAGGACCCCCCCCCGCAGCACGCAGTACAGGCTCTGCCAGGACCTGGGGGGCACGGGGGGGGTTAAGAGCGGTTATGGGGGGGTTTATGGGACCCCAACCCCTCCAGACACAGCCCCGGCTCTGCCCGGACCTGGGGGGGGGTCACAGGGCGGGTTTAGGGGACCCCCACCCCCCCAGACACAGCCCCGGCTCTGCCAGGACCTGGAGGCCGTTGTGACTTTAAGGGAGAGGGGCGTGGCACGTAATGGGCGTGGCCATTGCAGGGCGTATCGTGTGGGCGGGGTCAAGTTGCCCATATAAGGCTGTGAATGTGGGTGTGCCTCAAGGGGCGTGGCTTGCGTGGGAAGGTAAAAGGGGCGTGGCTATGAATGGGGGATGTCCCCAAGGTGTCTCCAGGTGTGTCCCCAAGGCCGGGCCATGTCCTCAAGGTATCCCCAGGTGTCTCCAGGTGTGTCCCCAAGGCCGGGCCATGTCCTCAAGGTATCCCCAGGTGTCTCCAGGTGTGTCCCCAAGGCCGGGCGGTGTCCCCAATGTGTCCCCAGCTGTCCCCAGGGTATCCCCAGGGTGTCCCCAGGTGTCTCCAGGAGTGTCCCCAAGGCCAGGCCATGTCCCCAGGGTATCCCCAGGGTGTCCCCAGGTGTCTCCAGGAGTGTCCCCAAGGCTGGGCCATGTCCCCAGGGTGTCCCCAGGTGTCTCCAGGAGTGTCCCCAAAGTCGGGCCATGTCCCCAGGGTGTCCCTAGGTGTCTCGAGGTGTGTCCCCAAGGCCGGGCCATGTCCCCAGGGTGTCCCCAGCCTGTCCCCAGCCTGTCCCCAGGTGTCCCCTGCTCACCTGTTGGTGGCTCTCTTGCCGGGCGCCTCCAGCTCCTGTTTCCGGCACAGCGCCCCCTCCAGGGTCTCGGGCGGGGGGGGGGCGCGGGGGGGCAGCGTGGCCGCCACCCCCCCCGGGCCGGGCCCCGCCTCCTGCCCCCCTTTGGGGACCTGGGGAGGGGGACAGGGCTGAGGGGGGGTCCCACAGCGGGGTCCGGGGTGTCCCCCCCCGCATTTGGGGGGGTCGGGGGGGGTTACCTGGCCCGCGGCGCCGTCGGGGCGGATCCCGTTGAGGGCCGGGGGCTCCGGGGGGCGGCTCTGGGGGGTGGGGGTGGCCCTGGGGGGGAGGTGGGGACACGGGGGACACCCCCCTGTCACCCCCAGAACCCCCTCCCCATATCCCACACCCCCCCCCCCCCCCCGCGCCGAGGGTGTCCCCCCAAACCTGGGGCTCTCCCGACCCCCAAATCTCAATGTTGCCCCCAAATCCCCTCCCCCACCCCGCCCCCCCCTCACCTCGGCCCCTCCCCGCCCCCTCCCCCATCCTGGTTCTCGGGGGGCACCACCGGGGGGGTCCTCCCGACTTCGGCCTGCGCCGGGGGGGGCTCGGGGGGCTGCAGCTTCCTCGCCTCCTCCTCCTCCTCCTCCTGCCGCCGCCGCCGCTCCTTCTCCTCCAGCTGGGGGGGTCGGGGGCGTCAGGGACACCCCGGTAATGGGGGGGACACAGGGATCCCATGGAGACCCCCCCGAGGGTGTGGGGGTGGCACAGGGACCCTCAGCTGTGTCCCCTTGGGGTCACGGTGGCTCCAGCACCCCCCCTCCCCTTGTCCTTGCTGCGTCCCCTCCTGTGTCCCCCATTTTCCCCCTCGTGCCCCTTCCCCATTTCCCCCTCCTTCCCCCCATATCCTCATCCCCTCATGTCCCCTCCTTGTGTCCCCTGTGCCCCCTCCCCATTTCCCCCTCATTTCCCCCCTATGTCCCCCTGAGGTCCCCATCTCCCCATGTCCCCATTTCCCCTCATTTCCCCCCCTGTCCCCCCACGTCCGTATCTCCATTTCCACCCCATTTTCCCCCCATTTTCCCCCACGTCCCCCTCATGTCCTTGATGTCCCCCCCCCATTTTACCCCCATCTCCTCAATGTCCCACTCCCCATTTTACCCCCACGTCCCCCCATGTCCCCCTCCCCATTTTACTCGCATGTCTCCACATCCTCTCTGTCCCCATGTCCCCCTGTCCCCCATGTCCCCCTGTCCCCCCAATCCCCATTTTATCCCCCTGTCCCTGTGTCCCCCCATATCCCAATTTCCCTCCCATGTCCCCCCCTGTCCCCCCCTGTCCCCCCATCCCCCGTGTCCCCACCGTGGTGAGGCGGCTCAGGGCAGCGAATCTCTCCTCCCAGGCGGCCGCTGCCTTCTGGAAGCTCTGGTGCCGTTTCAGGAGGGTCTCGGCCTCGGCCAGGCTGGAGCCCAGCTCGGGGGCGCGGGCCAGGGGCTCCCTGCTGGCCAGCCAGGCCTCGGCCGTGGCCGCGTCGCGCCCGAACACCAGCACCTCCAGCACTGGGGACACGGGGACGGTCACCAGGGAACAGGGACACCCCTGAGCCACCCCTGAGCCACCCCTGGGCACAGCCACCATGGCCAGCCAGGCCTCAGCCATTGCGCCTGAACACCAGCACCTCCAGCTCTGGGGACATGGGGACAGTCACCAGGGGACAGGGACACCCCTGAGCCACCCCTGAGCCACCCCTGAGCCACCCCTGGGCACTGAGAGGGGACACAGGGGGACACAGGGGTCCTCACCAGTCTGCAGCCACTCCAGCTTGTCCTGCCAGCGCTCCCCGATGTCCCTGCGGCGCTCCTGGAGCTCGGCCAGCTCCTGGGACAGCTGGGGGGACACGGGACAGGGGTGGGGACAAAGACTGGGACACGCTGATGGGGACAGGGACAGGGACGAGCTTGGGGACAGGACGGGGACACAGGGACAGAGATACAGGAATGGGGCTGGGACACAGGGACAGTGAAGGGACACAGGATGGGGACAGGATGGGGACAGAGATACAGGGATGGGGTTGAGACACAGTGACAGTAGCGGGGACATGGGATGGGGACAAGGACACGGGGACAGAGATACAGGTGTGGGACACAGCGATGGGGACATGAGGGGATATGGGATGGGGACAGCACCCTGCAGACGAGGATTTGAACGAGGGATGTGGGGCTGGGGACTTGGGGACAGTGCCAAGGACGGGGAGGCAGGTATGGGGGCATGGTGACAGGGTGACACAGGGCTGGGGTGGCACGGTGACACAGGGTGACACAGGGCTGGGGTGACACGGTGACAGGGTGACACATGGCTGGGGTGACACGGTGCCAGGTGTGTCCCACCTTGTCGGCGTCGTGGTGGCCCCGCTGCAGCAGCGCGGTGGCCGCGGCCACGGTGGCCCCGAAGGAGCCCTCGCGCGCCTCCAGCTCCGCCCGCAGCCCCTGGTGCTGCTGGATCAGCAGCTCGGCCGCGGTGACATCCCTGCCAGGGGACAGGGACACCACGGGGTCACCCCGGCTCCGCCTGGGCACAGCGGGCAGGGCTGGGCCACCAGGGTGGCCGCGGTCACAGCCCCGCGCTGAGGTCACCGCAGTGTCCCTGAGGTGTCCTTGAGATGTCCCCAGGGCTGTCCCCATGTGTGTCCTCATGTCCCTGTGTGTCCCCATGTGTCCCTGTGTCCCCATGGTGTCCCTGTGTCCCCCCATCCCTGCAGTGTCCCCACGTCCCAGTGCTGTCACCCCCTATCCCCGCAGTGTCCCCATGTCCCCGCAGTGTCCTCATGTCCCCGCAGTGTCCCCATGTCCCCAGTCCCACCTGGGCCTCTCGCGGGCCTGCAGCTGCAGCTGCACCCCGTCCATCCAGAGCCGCAGGTCGCGGGCGGCGCGCAGGAACCGGAATTGCTCCACGCTGTCCCCGAGCAGGCGGCGCCGGCGCTGGCAGCGCCCGCGGAGCTCGGCCCAGGCCGCGGCCACCGCGCCCTCCTGCGCCCGCAGCTCCTCCGCGCGCGGGCCCGCATACGCCGCAGCCAGGCGGGCTGCAGACTCCTGGACAGCCGTCACCTGGGGACAGGTGGGACAGGTGGGACAGGTGGGACAGGTGGGACAGGTGGGACAGGTGGGACAGGGGACAGGTGGGACAGGTGGGACAGGCGGCCTGCAGCCTCCTGGACAGCTGTCACCTGGAGACAGGTGTGACATGGGACAGGTGACATATCCCACTCACAGCCACCTCCTGCACTGCAGCGTGTCCCTCACCTGCTACTTACCTGTCCCTCCTTGTTCCCTCACCTGTCCCCTCCCCATCCCCATGGCCTCAACTCTCCCCATCCCCTCCCTGTCCCCTGGTGGTCCCCATGCCCTCACCTGCGCGCTCAGGGCCCTGTTTCCTCCCCTGTCCCCTCCCTGTCCCTGTCCCCTGTTCCCTCACCTGTCCCTGTCCCCTCCCTGTCCCCTGTCCCACTCCCTGTCCCCTCACCTGCACGTTCAGGGCCTGCACATCGTGCTCGAAGGCGCGGTGCTGCCCTCACCTGTCCCTGTCCCTGTCCCTGTCCCTGTCCCCTCACCTGCGCGCTCAGGGCCTGCACGTCGTGCTCGAAGGCGCGGTGCTGCCCTCCCCTGTCCCTGTCCCTGTCCCTGTCCCTGTCCCTGTCCCCTGTCCCCTCACCTGCGCACTCAGGGCCTGCACGTCGTGCTCGAAGGTGCGGTGCTGCCTCTCCAGCCCCTCGGCCCCGCGCAGGTCCCGGCCCAGCTCCTCGGGCACCTGCCGGGCCTTGGCTCGGAGCTGCTCCAGCACCTGCCGGGCGTCGCGGCGGAAGCGCTGCAGGTCGTGGGCGGCCGCCAGCTCCTGCGCCCGCGTGGCCACCAGCTCCAGCAGCTCGGCCCAGGCCTCGTTGAGCCCCGCTTGCCACTGGGCCACGGCCGCGCGCTCGGGGTGGCCCCCGGAGATCAGCGCCGCCGCCGCCGCGTTGGCCGCGTCCACCCGCTCCTGGCCCAGCCCGCCCGTGTCCCGGGAGAACTCGCGGAACTTGTCCCGGAGCAGCTGCGGGGACAGGGGACACGGTCAGGGGACAGGGGACAGGGGACGGGGTCAGGGGGACATGGGATGGGAGTCAGGGGACAGGGGACAGGAGACATGGGGACAGGGGATGCGGTCAGGGGGACAGGGGACAGGGGTCAGGGCACGGGGGACATGGGGACAGGGGATGGGGGTCAGGGGACAGGGGGACACAGGGGAGTCAGAGGGATACGGGACAGGGGGTTGGGGGGGCACTCCTGGGAACAGGGACATCCTGGGGGACAGGGGACATGGGACACCCCCAGTGACAGGGACACAATCACTTATAGGGGGACACAGGACACGCCGGAGTCAGGGGCCATCCACAGTGACAGGGACACCACTGGTGACGGGGGGACACAAGGACCCACCCCCGTGTCAAGATGACCTGGGGACCACCTGGCACTGAGGGACTCCTCAGTGTCACAGTGCCTGTGTCCCCTCAGTGTCCCCTCAGTGTCCCCTCACCGTGACGTGCTCGAAGTCCTGCCCCAGCTCCCGGGATGCCGCCACCACCTCTCGCTCCGAGATCCACTGCTCCAGGTCATCGAGGTCGCGGCGCAGCTGGCACAGCCGGTGGTGGCCCTGCAGGGTGGCCCTGCGGTCCCCGGCCAGGTGACACAGCCCCGCGTAGAGACGCTGCAGCTGCGCCGCGCGGGCACGGAGCCGCTCGCTGCACGGGACAGGGGACAGCGGTGTCACCAGGGGGGCAGTGATGTCACCTCAGGGGCAGGGGACAGCTGTGTCACCAGGGGATAGGGGACAGCAGTGTCACTAGAGGACAGAGGTGTCACTGGGGGGTACAGGGGACCGAGATGTCACCCAGGGGACAGGTATCGCCAGGGGACAGGGGACAGCCGTGTCACCTGGGGATCAGGGGACAGCGACGTCAGGGGACACACAGGGGACATCAGTGACAACGGACACGGTAACAGAGAACACTGGGACCTCAGGGGACAGCGAGCACTGGGACAGGGCTGTCAGGGGCCATGTGCACAGAGTGGTGGGGATGTCCCCAGGGGTGTCCCCAGGGGTGTCCCCAGGGTGTCCCCACCCATCAGGTGTCCCCAGGGTGTCCCCAGGGTGTCCCCACCCGTCGGGGTGGCCGCTGGCCGCCATGGCCCGGCCCTGCTCCGCCAGCAGCTCCACGGTGCCGCCGTAGTCGCGCAGCTCCTGCTCCAGCCCCAGGTGCCGGCTCAGCATGGCCTGGGCGCCCGGCTCGTCCTGGGGACACCAAGGAGGGGGGGGTCACAGGGGTGTCACCACCCCCAGCAGCTCCTTTGGGTGCCCCTGGCCCCTCCAGGCCACTCAAAGACCCTTCAGACCCCACAGAGCCCCCCAGAAATCCTCACTGACCCTCCCTGACCCCACAGACCCCCACAAATCCCCCCTGACCCTACAGACCCTTCCCAATCCCCCTGAACCCATCACAGACCCCCCCATAGACCCTCCAGACACCCCAAACCCCCCCCCAGACACCCCAAACCCCCCCACAGACCCTCCACACCCCCTTAACCCCCTCCCCACATCCCCCCTGCCCCCCTCTCCCATTCCCTGCCCCAAACCCCCTCCCCTCCCCTCCGCCCCAAACCAGGGGTGACTCCGCTGTCCCGGGGGGGGTCCCGGCCCCTGGGGGGGGTCCCGGCCCTGTCCCCCACCTTGGCCTTGTCCTGGGCCAGCATGTGCAGCTCCCTCTCTCCCAGCCAGGCCTCGGCGGCCGCGGCGTCGCGCAGGAATCGCTGGGCGGCCAGGGCGGCCTCCAGGCGCCGCTGCCTCCGCTCCACCTGCGCCCTCAGCTCCTTCCAGGCCTCCCTCAGAGCCGGGACCCCCCCGGGGACACCCCCGGGTACCCCCGAGTCCGGGACCCCCGCGCCGGGCGCCCCCCGCTCCAGCAGCTCCGACACGCGGCGCTCGTGGCCCTGCAGCTCCTTCTGCAGCGTCTGAGGGGCCGGATGGGGGGGTTATGGGGAAATTGGGGGGTCTGGGGGGGTTATGGGGGAAACTGGGGGGTCTGGGGGGGGTTATGGGGGAAATTGGGGGGTTTATGGGGGAAATTGGGGGGTTTATGGGGGAAATTAGGGGGTCTGGGGTCTATGGGGGAGTTTATGGGTTCATGGTGGAAAGTGTGGGGTCTAAGGGGTCTGGGGGCTTTATGGGGGAAACTGAGGGGACAGTGGGGTCTGTGGGGGTCATGGAATGAGTCCTGGGGGGTCACAGGGGACACAGGGGGACATTTGGGGACCCCGTGACCCACCTCGTTCTTCTGGAGCAGCAGCTGCACCGAGGGCAGGTCTTTGCCGTGGTCTGTGGACATGGCCAGGGCCTGGCGCTCCTGCACCCACAGCTGGGGACAGTGGGGACATTGGGGTCAGTGGGGACATCAGGGACATTGGGGACATTGGGGTCATGGGGATCACTGGGGACATTGGGGTCATTGGGGACATTGGGGGTCAGTGAGGACGTGGGGGTCACAGGGGACATTGGGGCCATTGGGGTCACTGGGGGTCATTGGGGACATTGGGGGTCACAGGGGGTCTGGGACACTGTGGGGACAGGGATGGGGGAGACTCAAGGACTGGGGGTCAGGAACAGCCATGGGGGGGAGAATTTGGGATTCAGAGATTCGGGGTCCGGGATTTGGGATCAGAAATGGGGTGGGGGTCAGAGATTCGGGGTCAGAGATTCGGGGTCAGGAATGGGGTGGGGGTCAGAGATTCGGGGTCAGAGATTCGGGGTCAGGAATGGGGTGGGGGTCAGAGATTCGGGATCAGGAATGGGGGGGGTCACGCACGGGGACCCCAGGGGTCAGCGCCAGCCCCGGGCGGGGTCCCCCCACTCACGAGCTCGTCCTCCAGGTCCCTCCGGAACTGGTGCAGTTCCCTGGCGGCCGCCAGGCTCCGCCCGCGCTCCCGCAGCGGCTCCCGCAGCTCCCGGAACTGCTGCTCCAGCTCCCGCACCTGCTCCTGCACCCCCGCGCTCCGGGGGTGCCCCGGGCTGAGCCCCCCGGCCTGAGCCCGCAGCGCCCCCACCTCCTGCTCCCGCAGCGCCGCCTGCGTCTCCAGCAGCTGAGGGGGATTGGGGGGTCAGGGACCCCAAAATCTGCACCCCAAAGAGCCCCCACCTCCTGCTCCCACAGCGCCGCCTGCGTCTCCAGCAGCTGAGGGGGATTGGGGGGTCAGGGACCCCGGGGAACCCCGAAATCTGCACCCCAAAACCTGAACCCTAAAAGCTGCAGCCAAATCCTGCATCACAGACTTGCACCCCCAAATCTGCATCGCAAAACCTGAACCCCAGAACCTGCACTCAAAACCGGCACCCCCAAATCTGCATGGCAAAACCTGCGCCCAAAAACCTGAACCCCAAAACCTGAACCCAAATCCTGCATCAGAAACCTTCACCTCGAAACCTTCACACCCCAAAATTTGCACCCTAAACCTTCACCCCAAAACCTGCTTATCCCAAACCTGCATCCCAGACCCACCCAAAACCCACACCCCAAACCTGCACCTTCACCCCACACCCCAAACCTGCACCCCAAACCTCCCCCACAGCCCCATTTCCCATTTCCCATTTCCCAGCCCTGACCTGGTGCCGGGTCAGCAGGACCCCGACGCTGGTCAGGTCCTGGCCGCAGTGGCCGGAGCGGAGCTGGGCGCGGACCCCGGCCAGCCACGAGCGCAGTCCGGCGCAGGCCTGGGCGCAGCTCTCGGCGCGCGCGGCCTCGGCCAAACCCCGGCCCTTGGCGGCCGCCGCCGCCTCCACCTGAGCCCACAGCGCCCGCAGCTCCTGCCGGGGGGTGGTCACTTGTCCGGCCAGGGCCGGACGTGCCCGTGCCAGCTGCTCGCCATCCTGCGGGACACGGGAACGGCAGCACCGAGTTACGGGAGAGACCCTGGGACCGTCAGGGTTGGACCCAAACACATCACAGGATGGGCAATGTCAAGGTTGGGATTGTGTGGAATTGTTGAGGTTGGACCCGTTGAGTTGTGGGGTGAGGAAGATTGGACACATGGTGTGGTGGGATCATTGAAACCCATGGAACCATCAAGGTTGGACCCAAAACCATCATGGAATGGGTAACATCAGGGTTGGAATTGTGTGGAATTGTTGAGGTTGGACCCGTTGAGTTGTGGGGTGATGAGGGTTGGGCATGTGGGGTTGTGGGATCATTGAAACTCATGGAACCATCAAGGTTGGACCCAAAAAGACATCACAGAATGGGCAATGTCAAGGTTGGAATTGTTGAGGTTGGACCCATTGAGTTGGGGGGTGATGGGGAATGGACATGTGGGGTTGTGGGATCATTGAAACCCATGGAACCATCAAGGTTGGACCCAAAAAGTCATGGAACTGTCAGTGCTACACGGGATCCTTGAGGCTGACCCAGTAAATTGTGGGGTTGTGAAGATTGGGCCCATGGAATGGTGAGATCATCAAAACCAGACCCATGGAGCCGTGGAGTTATTAAGGCTGGAGCCACAGAACCGTGGAATCACTGATTGGACCCCCGGAATCACAGAATTGCTGAGGTTGGACCCACGGAATTTTGTGACTCAACATCCCCCTCCCATATCCCACCTTTCCCAAGGGCTGCCCTTTCCTGGATCCCATTTTCTCCCAGTTTTCCCCCAGTTTTTCCCCCGTTTTCCCCCGTTCCCACCTTCTCCAGCGCCTCCAGCCAGCCCCGGTTGGCCGCGAGCTCGGCGGCGAAGGCCTGGTGCTTCTGCCACTTGCCCTGCAGGTCCCGCGTGCCCTCGTAGGACACGTCCCGGGCCACCGGCAGCTTCTCGTTCAGCCACAGCGTCAGCTGGGAACGGGGACAGGAACGGGGACAGGGACAGGAACGGGGACAGGGATGGGAATGGGGATGGGAATGGGAACGGGGATGGGAATGGGGATGGGAATGGGAACAGGAATGGGATGGGAATGGGAACAGGGATGGGAATGGGGATGGGGACAGGGACAGGAATGGGATGGGAATGGGGACAGGGATGGGAACAGGAATGGGAACAGGAATGGGAACAGAGATGGGGATGGGAACGGGGAATGGGGACAGGGACAGGGACGGGAACGGGAATGGGGACAGGGACACAGCTCAGGGTCTCTTCCCACAGTCCCAGCCCAGTTCTCCTCTTCACCCCATCCCCATTTTAACCCCATCCACCCTCGATCTCCACCCTAATCCCATCCCAATCCCGATCCCAATCCCATCCCAGTCCCCGCCCCGTCTCACCTCCTGCCCATCCTGCAGGAACTTCTGCAGCTCCCAGTTATCCCGCAGCCGCCCCAGCAGCTCCTGGGCCGATTCCCGGATCTTCTGGTGCCTGTGCCAGGGCCAGGAGGGATGAGAGACCCCATTGCCAGGGGATGGGATGGGACTGGGATGCACTGGGACGGACTGGGATGGGACTGGGATGCACTGGGATGGACTGGGACGGACTGGGATGCACTGGGATGGACTGGGACGGGTCTCTCACCTGCTCTCCACCGACTCCACCGTCTCCCGCACCTTTTCCGCGTGGACGCCGCCCTCGTCCAGCAGCTTCCTCCCGGTGTCCGTGAGCGCCCGGACGCGCTCGGTGCCGGTGTCCAGCGCGGCCAGGAACTCCTCCAGCCTCCTCACGGCCGCCTCCGCCCCCGGCACCGTGCCCGGCATCTCCGTGTGGGCCAGCGTGTGCTCCTGCGGGTCGGGACCGGAACCGGGATCGGGACCGGGATGGCACCGGAGCCCCGGGACCCCCCCGGAACACCCCGGCTCCCCTCACCTGCTTCCCCAGCGTCCCCTCCACCTGCTTGGCGTCCCGCAGGAACACGTGGAAGGCGACAGCCTGGGCCAGGAGCCGCTGCCGCTTCTCCCAGACGCGGCCCAGCTCCTCCCAGTCCGCATCCAGCGCCTCCAGGCGCTGCAGCAGGGACAGACTCTGCGCGTCCGTCTGTCCCCGCGTCACCTCCCGGCCGGCGGCGCGGGCGCTCCGGTAATCGGCGCCGTAGTGCGAGATCTCGGTGCGGAGGCTCTCGTGCTGCCGCAGGGAGCCCTCGGCCTCGGCCAGGGACGCGGGGACATCCTCGGAGCCCGCGGCCGCGCGGGTGCGGGACAGCCAGGCCTGGAGCGCCGCCAGGTCCCGCAGGAAGCCCTGGAGCCGCCGCGCCTGCCCCAGGGACTCCTCGCGGCTCCGGTGGCACCGGCGCAGCGCCTCCCACTCGGCCTCGAGCCCCGCCAGCTCCTCGCGGATCTCGGCCGCTCGCTCCGGCTGCTCCCCCTGCAGCTTCTCGCCCTCGGCCCGCAGCTCCCGCAGCTTTCCCTGGATGGCGTCCAGGTCGCGCCCCATCCCCGACAGCTTCCCCTGCAGGGCCGTGATCCCGGCCAGGTCCCGGCCCAGCGCCCGCGTGGCCTCGATCGCCGCCGTCTTCTCCCGCATCCAGCCCCGCGTCTCGTGGCATTCCAGGCGGAAATTGTGGATGTTCAGCGCCGCGGTCAGCGCCACCTTCTTGCGCTCGGCCAGCGCCCGGAACCGCTCCCACCTGGCACGGGCGGGATCGGGGCACGGTGGGACAGAGCCCGGGGAGCGCTCGGGGCGTCCCAGCCCAAGAATCCATCCCTGGAGCGTCCCGATCCAGAGAATCCATCCCTGGAGCGTCCCGATCCAGAGAATCCATCCCTGGAGTGTCCCAGCCCAAGAATTCATCCCTGGAGTGTCCCGACCCAGAGAATCCATCCCTGGAGTGTCCCAGCCCCGAGAATCCATCCCTGGAGCGTCTCAGCCCCGAGAATCCATCCCTGGAGCGTCTCAGCCCAGAGAATCCATCCCTGGAGCGTCCCAGCCCCGAGAATCCATCCCTGGAGTGTCCCAGCCCCGAGAATCCATTCCTGGAGTGTCCCGACCCAGAGAATCCATCCCTTCCCAGAGCATCCCGGCCGGGAAAATCCCTCCCTGCATCCCTGGAGCATCCCTGACTGCCCGGAGAACCCAGCCCTGCCTGGAACACCTCCCCGAGCCCCTGGAAATTCCATCCCTGCCCGGATCCACCCGCAATCCCAGCCCGGAATGGCCCCGCCGGGGCCGCCCCCACCTGTCCCGGAGCTGCTCCCAGGTGCCCCGGGCGCTCTCCCGGTTCCTGTCCCCGGATCCCTGCAGCTCCTCCGTGACGCGGCCCACGGAGGCCACGCGCGCCGCCAGCGCCGCCAGCTCCGGCTCCAGCGTCTCGAACCTGCGGGAGCGCCGGGAATGACCGGGAATTCCGGGAATGCCGGGAATGCCGAGCCGGAGCTGGGAACGCTGGAAACCCCAGCGACACCGTGCCGGAGGTGGGAGTGCCAGAAATCCTGGGAATGCCACAAACTCTGGGAATGCTGCGCTGGAGGTGGGAATTTGGGGAATTTTGGGAGCGCTGGGAATGCGGTGTTGGAGGTGTTAATTTTGGGAATGCTGGGAATATCGCAGGTCGAGGTGAGAATTGAGAGAGTACGGGGAATACTGTGTTGGAAGTGAAAATTCTGGGAAAACGGGAACACCTGGAACACTGGGAATGTTGTGGTGGAGGTAGGAATTCAGGGAACATTGGGAATAACGGGAATACTGGAGACATCCTGAGGGAATAACGGGGCGATCCTGTGTATTCTTGGGAAAATTCCTGGGGGAATCCCAGTGGGGGCGACCACGGGCACTCCGAGACTTCCCGGGAATAACTGCGGGAATAACTGCGGGAATAACTCCGGGATTCGCACGGTGCAGCACGGGGAGGCCCGGGCGCTCACCGCTGCTGCACCACCTCCAGGTCCTCGATGCGCTCGGGAATCTCCATGGAGAGCAGCCACCGCTCCCTCTCGCCCACCCAGAGCGCGCAGGCATCGGCCTCGCTGCGCGCCGCGAACAATCCCAGCGCGTCCCGCAGCTCCAGGCGCCGCAGCTCCGCCCGCTCCTCCAGCTCCCGGTGCCGCCGCTCCAGCTCCGCCAGCCGCTCCGCCAGCCCCGGCACCACGTCGGGAAGGTCGGCGGCATCGCCGGGCATCGCCTGCTCCCGCAGCGCCGCCAGCGCCGGCCCTCGCCGCCGCATCTCGTCCTGCAGCTCCCGCAGACGCCGCTCCAGCATCCCCGCCGAGCGCTCGTCGTGGCCGAGCTCCGGCCCCGCCACTCGCCGGGCGGCGGCCGCCAGCCACGCCTCGGCCTCGGCCGCCTCCGCGTCCAGCTGGAAGCGCCCCGCGGCCGCGCGGAGCCGCCGCTCCCGGGCCCCGGCCAGCGCCGGCAGCGCCGCCCACAGCGACTCCAGCTCCCGGATCCGGCGGGACACGGCGGCCGCGGGGTCCGGGGAGCCGGGAGCGGGGCCCGGGGCTCCTTCGGGGGGTTCTGTGGGGCTCTCGGTGAGTTCCGTGGAGCCGTCGGGGCGTTCCGAGGGTCTGGTGGCGGACGGCGAGGGTCCCTCCGTGGGTCCAGGGGGGGATCCCAGGGACGCGTTCTTGGATTCCGGGGGTCCCGTGGGTCTGGCGGTGGATCCGGCAGCGGATTCCGCGGGTTTCGCGCTTCGCATTGATCCGGCAGGGGATCCCGCTGATCCAGGTGTGGATTCCACAGATCCCGCGGCTCCGTCGGGGGCTCCCTGCGCCAGCAGCTCCCGGCCCCGCTCCAGCAGCTGCTGCAGCGGCCCCGCGCGTCCCCCCAGCGCCCCTCGGATGGCTTCGAGCTGGCTCAGCATCCTCAGGGCTCCCGGCAGGTCCCGGCCCAGCTCCGGGCAGCGCAGGAGCCGCTCCTGTTCCCGCATCCAGGCCTCCTCCTCGCCCGCGTCCCACAGGAACTTCCAGAGGCGCCGGGAGCGCTCCAGCCGCAGCCGCCGCTGCGCCGACAGCGCCGAGAGCCCCCGGTACCGCAGCTCCAGAGCCGCCACGCGGGACCGCAGCTGCTCCGGGGGGCACGGGCGGTACCCTGGGGGGCACGGCCGGGGGTCAGCGGGGCTTGGGGGTCCTGGGGGCTGGAATCCCCCAGGGTTCAGGGGTACGGTGTTCAGGGATGCCGATTTTTGGGGGGTCCCAGGGTTTGGGATTCAGGGATGCTGAGGATTTGGAAGAGCCAGAGTTTGGGGGTGCTGGGGGTTTGGGATTTGGAGGTCCCCGGGTTCAGGGATTCGGTGGTCTGGGTCTCTGTTTTTGGGGGTTCATTTTGGGGTTTTGCTAGGTCCCGCTTTTGGGGGTCTCAGGTGAGTGGGGGTCCTGGGATTCAGGTGTCCCTGGGTTTGGGGCTTCCAGGGCATCCCGGGGCATCCCAATTTTGGGGTTCTCCGTTTTGGGGGTCACTCACCGCCCCCCTCCCCGAGGAAACGCTCGGCCGCCGCCCCCACACTCCGAACCCTCTCGGCCTGGGCCGCCACGTCCCCCTCGACCAGGGCGTGGATCTGCAGCAGATCGTCCACCTGGCTCAGGTGCTGCCCAAAATCCCGCGACTGCAGCCGCACCTGGGGACACCGAGGGGTCATGGGGGGGGTCCCACGAGGGGATCCCACCCCCCCCAAACCTCCCCTCGCAGCCCCTTCCCCACCTCCATCTCCTCCATCCAGCCCATCAGGTGCTCCAGGTCGCGCAGGAGCCGCTGCAGCTCCAGGTGCGCCCGGAGCCGCTCGCGCCGCGCCGCCACCTGAGCCCGCAGCGCCTCCCAGAGCGACACCACGTGGTCGCGCCGTGTCGCGATGCCGCCCATGTCGTGATAGCGCTCGGCCTCCAGCTCGGCGGCCACGGCGGTGACGGCGCGCACGCGGCTGCCGTAGGCGGCGATGTCGCTCTCGATGGCCTCGTGCTTGCGCAGCGCGGCCTCGACACCACCCAGGGACCCCCCGAAATTGTCCTGGGGGGGGGAAAGGGGGGGTGAGGGAGGGGACACTCCGGGGACCCCCAAAATTGTCCTGGAGGAGACAAAAAGGGGCTGAGAGGTGACAAAGGGTGGGGGGGACACATCCTGAAATTGTCCTGATGGGGACAAGGGGAAGCCCCCTGGGGTGGGGGCGGTTTCAGGGTCACCTGTGTCACCAGGTTGTCCCTGCCTGGGGGTGGGCTGGGGGTCCCGGTGTCACCGGTGCCACCAGGCGCTGGTTGTCCCTGCCTGGGGGTGGGTTGGGGAGGGGTCTCGGGGGTCCCTGGGGTGTCACCTGTGCCACCAGGCGCTGGTTGTCCCCCAGCCAGGTCTCCCTGAGCGCGGCCTTGCGGTGGAACCTGGCCGCCAGCTGCTCCAGGTGCTGCTGCCGGAGCAGCTCCGAGCGCAGCGCCAGCTCCCGGCCGTGCTCCGCCTTCTCCAGCCGCTCCCACGCCTGCGGGGACAGCGCCGTGTCACCTGGGCACCTGCACAGCTGGAACCTGGGCACCTGTGTCACCTGGGCACCTGCACAGCTGGAACCTGGGCACCTGTGTCACCTGGGCACCTGCACAGCTGGGGCACCTGGCACCTGTGTCACCTGTGTCACCTGGGCACCTGCACAGCTGGCACCTGTGTCACCTGGGCACCTGTGTCATCTGGGCACCGGGCACACCTGGCACCTGGGTCACCTGGGGCACCTGCACAGCTGGCACACCTGGCACCTGTGTCACCTGTGTCACCTGGGCACCTGCACAGCTGGGGCACCTGGGGCACCTGCACGCCTGGCACCTGGGCACCTGTCACCTGTGTCACCTGGGGCACCTGCACAGCTGGCACACCTGGGCACCTGGGGCACCTGGCACCTGGGGCACCTGGGGCACCTGGGCACCTGCACAGCTGGCACCTGGCACCTGTGTCACCTCGGGCACCTGCACACCTGGCACACTTGGCACTTGTCTTACTGTGGCCTCTCCCATGTCCCCAAGTCCCTGTGGCTGTCGCCCTGTTGATGTTGGCACTGTAGGACCCTCCCATGTCCCCAATGTCCCCAATGTCCCCCCAGTGTCCCCATGGCTGTCACCCTGTTGATGTCGGCGCTGTGGGGATCCCCTGTGTCCCCCCCATGTCCCCAGTGTCCCCAATGTCCCGTGGCTGTCACCCTGTTGATGTCGGCGCTGTGGGTCCCCTCCCGGGGCACGAACTGTCTCTGGTTGTTGGCGCGGAGGCGGCTCCGGAGCGAGAACAGCAAAACCTCCAGGGAGCCCTTGTCCTCAAACCTGGGGGGACCCCAAAATAATTCACTGAGAGAACCCCAAAATACACCTGGGGGGAACCCTAAAACCCACCCTGAGCCTCAGGGATGCCCCAAAACCCCTCAGAGGGAACCTGAAACCCACTGGGGGGACCCCAAACCCCTTCTTGGAGGCCCCAAACTCCCTCAGTGCACCCCCCAAACCCCTCAGTTCAGCCCCCAGACCCCTCAGTGCAGCCCCCAGACCCCCAGCGCCGGGGGGTTTCTCACCGGGGGGGTTTCTCGGTGGTGCGGTAGGCGCTGAAGGCCTGGAGCTGCCCCTGCAGGCCGGGGATGCCGCGGGGCAGGCGCCGGTCCGTGAGCAGCAGCAGCGAGCGCTGGATCCAGCCCAGCAGCTCGGCCGCCTGCGCCTCGTAGCGCCCGGCCAGGCCCTCGGCCTCGCGCGCCGCCTCCAGCACCTGCCCGGGCACGGACGGACAGACGGACGGACAGGGGCACGGCTGGCTGGCTGTGTCCTCACATCTGTCCATCATCCATCCGTCTGTCCGTCCATCCGTCCGTCTGTTTGTCCTCACATCCATCATCCATCCATCCATCCAACATCCACCCATCCGTCCGTCTGTCCATCCATCCGTCTGTCCATCTGTCCATCCATCCATCATCCATCCATCCATCCACCCATCCATCCATCATCCATCCGTCTGTCCGTCCATCCATCATCTATTTATCTTTCTATCCAACATCCACCCATCCGTCTGACTGTCCATCTGTCCATCCATCCATCATCCATCCCTTGTCCGTCCATCCATCCATGCCTTGTCCATCCACCCAGCCATTTGTCCTCACATCCATCCAACATCCATCCATCCATCCATCCATCCATCAGTCCGTCCATCCATCCATCTGTCCATCCATCCGTCCGTCCGTCCGTCCGTCCGTCCATCCATCCATCCATCCCCACGGTCTGTCCATTTATCCCCCTGTCCATCCATCCCCCTCCTTCTCCGCCCCTTTCTGGTCAATCCATCCCCTCCGTCCATCCCCCACCTGTCCCTCTGTCCATCCCCCATCTGTCCCTCCCTCCCCCCTGCCCATTCCCGCGGATTCTGTCTGGTCCCCACCCCCCCTGACGCCATCTGCCCATCGTCTGTCCGTCCATCTGCCCATCGTCCATCTGTCCACCCCTTCCTCCTCCCCCCGTTCCCTTTCCGTCCACCTGCGTGTCCATCCCTGCGTCCCCCCATCCTGTGTCCACCCTGTGTCCGTCTGTCCACCCCGTGTCCGTCTGTCCACCCCAGACCTTCCCGACGCGTTTTCCCTCCACGGCCAGCGCCTTCATCCTGGAGAAGTGATGGTAGAGGGCGGCCACATAGGTCAGCACTGAGCGCTCGTCCGGCTGCTCCACGGCCACATCTGGGGGGCACGGGGGGTCAGACCCCCAAATTCTCCCCAAATCCCCCCAGGGACCCCAGGCGCTCACCCTCGGGGTCCAGCAGCCGGGTGACCCCCAGCTCGCGCTCGGCCACGCCGAAGGCGCTCTGCAGGTTGTGGAGGGCGTTGGCTCCACGCAGGGACCCCACGTCCAGCAGCTCCGGCCTGGGGGAGAGCGGACGGCTGAGCACGGACCCATGACCACTGACCCACAACCATGGACCCATGACCACTGAGCACTGACCCATAACCACTGAGCACTGACCCATGACCACTGAGCACGGACCCACAGCATCCCATAACCACTGACCCATGACCCATGACCACTGACCACAGACCCATAACCACTGAGCACTGACCCATGACCACTGACCCATGACCCATGACCACTGAGCACTGACCCATAACCACTGAGCACTGACCCACAGCATCCCATAACCACTGACCACAGACCCATAACCACTGAGCACTGACCCATGACCACTGACCCATGACCCATGACCACTGAGCACTGACCCACAGCCACTGACCACAGATCCATAACCACTGACCACGGACCCATGACCACTGACCCACAGCACCCCATAACCACTGACCATGGACCCATAACCACTGACCATGGACCCATAACCACTGAGCACTGACCCACAACCACTGACCCAGAGCACCCCATAACTCCTGCCCCTGCCCCATAACCTCACAGACTCCCACCCCATAACTGCTGCCCTAGAACCCTCACACCCCCCCGCTCCAGCCCCTCCCCAGCCCTTCCCCAGCCCCTCCCCAGCCCCTCGGTCCGCACCGGTGCCGGTGGATGAGGGCACAGAAGGCCAGCCCGTCCCTCCAGCTCGTGGTGAAGTTCTGCACGTTCACATTGGGGTACCTGGAGGGGGCAGGGGGGTCAGAGACCCCCAAAACCCCCCCAGAGACCCCCAAACCCCCCCCCAGAGACCCCCAAAACCCCCCCAGACCCAGCAGGTCCCACATGAGTCCCCTTAGAGCCCCCCCCAAAGCCCCATAGAGCCCCCAGGAGCCTCCTGAGCCACATGGAGACCACCCAGAACCCCCCCCCCCCCCCCAGGACCCCCAAAACCCCTTCAGGACCCCCAAAACTCCCCCAGAACCCCCTCAGGACCCCCCCGGGACCCCTCACCCCGCGGTTTTCATCTGGCACCAGGCCAGCAGCGCGTCCTTGGCCGATTTCCTCTCCCGCGTGTCCCCGGTCTCCACGCTGATGTCCTGGATCTGGGGGGGGGGCCAAAAATGGGGTTAAGGATCCCCAAATTGGGGTCAAGGACCCCCAAAAATGGGGTCTGGGACCCTCCCAGTGGGATCAGAACCCCCAAAAGTGGGTCTGAGACCCCCCCCAGAATGAGCCTGGGGAAGATCTGGAGATTTCTGTGACCAAACTGAGAGCCCAGGATGGGTTTGGGACCCCCCTAAATGATTCCAAACTCCCTCAGGGCAGCTCAGGGACCCCCCAAAATGACCCCCAAATCCCCTAGGGCGGCTGCAGGACCCCCCTAAATGATCCCAAACACAATAGGGTGGGTTTGGGACGCCCCCTAACTGACTCCCAAACCCCCCAGGGTGAGTTCAAGACTTCCCTAAATGACCCCAAAGCCCCCTAGGGCAGTTCCAGGACCCCCCCTAAATGACCCCAAACACCCTAGGACCCCCCCTAAATCACTCCAATCACCCCCAGGGTGGGTCCAGGACCTCCCTAAATGACCCCAAACACCCCAGGGTGGGTTTGGGACCCTCCTAAATAACCCCAAACACCCCCAGGACAGTTCCAGGATCCCCCTAAATGACCCCAAACACCCCCAGGGTCAGTCCAGGACCCCCCTAAATGACCGCAAACCCCCCAGGGCAGCACCAGGACCCCCCTAAATAACCCCAAACACCCCAAGACCCCCCTAAATGACCCCAAACACAATAGGGTGGGTTTGGGACCCTCCTAAATAACCCCAAACACCCCCAGGGTGGGTCCAGGACCCCCCTAAATGACCCAACCCCCCCCCCCCCCCCCAGGGCAGTTCCAGGACCCCCCTGAATGACCCCAAACACCCCCAGGACCCCCCTAAACGACCCCAAACACCCCCAGGACCCCCCTAAACGACCCCAACCCCCCCAGGGCAGCTCCAGCACGGGCACGCCCCCATCGGGGCGGGGTCCGGGCCGCGCCCCCCGCCCCATTTCCCTCGCTGCGGGCGGGGCCGGGGGCGCACCTGGAAGCGCAGGATGATGGTCCAGACCAGGCCGAGCGTCAGGCGGGGGTTGCCGTCCACGATGTCGTGCGAGCCCACGTTCTCCAGGTGCACGCGCTGCTCGCGCAGGAAGCGCAGCGCCTTCTCCACGTTCTCCAGGCAGTGGATCCGCATCCGGCCCCGCGTGGGGCGCGGCTGGGCCGGGACCGGGCAACGTTAGAGAGACCCCCACAACCCGGGGCAACGTTAGAGAGACCCCCACAACCCGGGGCACCGTTAGAGAGACCCCCACAACCCCCTCAGGGACCGGGGGCAGCGTAAGAGAGACCCCCACAACCCCCGGGATCAGGGGCAACGTTAGAGAGACCCCCACAACCCGGGGCACCGTTAGAGAGACCCCCACAACCCCCCCCTCAGGGACCGGGGGCAACGTTAGAGAGACCCCCGGGTAAGGGGGGCACAGGCAGGGAATCACCCACGAGTCGGGGGGGGCACAGTCAGGGACATCCCCAGGGGAGGGGGGCACAGTCAGGGAACCACCACGGGTATGGGGGGATCGTCAGGGAACCCCCCCCGGGTAGGGGGGCACCATCAGGGAATCACCCACGAGTCGGGGGGGGCACAGTCTGGGACCCCTCTGGGCAGGGGGGCACAGTCAGGGACATCCCCAGGGGAGGGGGGCACAGTCAGGGAACAACCACGGGTATGGGGGGCACTGTTAGAGACCCCCCCCTGAGTCGGGGGGCATCGTCAGGGACCCCCCCAGATAGGGGGGGATGGTCGGGGGATAGTCAGGGAATCACCCATGAGTCGGGGGACACCGTCAGGGACCCCCACCCTGGGTAGGGGGGCATCATCAGGGAACCCCCCAGGGTAGGGGGGCACCGTTAGAGACCCCCCAAGTTGGGGGGGCACAGGCAGGGATTTCCCTAATTTGGGGAGGGTCCCCATTGGGAGGTTACAGTTTCTTGGGGGTTTCCTGGTTTTCTGGGAGTTTCCTGGGTTTTTTTGGGGGGGGTTCCCCTTTGAAGGGGGGCGTCCCCAATTTGGGGAGGGGTCGCACTCACCAGGACCCCCCCCCCTCGAGCAGCTGGGGGTCCCTTTTTGGGGGTCCCCACAGGGATTTCCCCATTTTGGGGAGGGTCCTCATTGGCAGGTTCCACTTTTTTGGGGGTTTCCTGTTTTTTTGGGGGGTTTCCTGTTTTTTTGGGGGGGGGTTCTCCTTTGAGGGGGTGTGTCCCCAATTTGGGGAGGGGTCTCACTCACCAGGGTCTCCCCCGAGAGCCCCTCGAGCAGCCTCAGCAGGAGCCGCCCGTCCCTCAGGTCGCTGTAAAGGTCCCCCAGGTGCGACCCCCCCGCCAGGTGAGAATTCACCCACTTGGTGAAGGTTTTCTTCTGCACGGCCTCGCGCTCGTCTGGGGGGGCACGGGGGGGGTCAGAGACCCCCGAAACCCCCCCAAAACCCCCCCCAAAACCCCCCAGACCACCCAAAGCCCACCCAGAGCTTCCAAACCCCACCCAGAGACCCCAAACCCCACCCAAAGACCCCAAATCCCACCCGAGACCCCCCCTCATCTTTCTGCACGGCCTTGGGCTCGTCTGGGGGGGGTCAGAGACCCCCAAAAGCCCCCCAAAACTCCCCCAGACCACCCAAAGCCCACCCAGAGCTTCCAAATCCCACCCAGAGCCCCCAAATCCCACCCAAGATCCCCCCTCATCTTTCTGCACGGCCTTGGGCTCATGGAGGGGGGCACGGGGGGGTCAGAGACCCTCAAAACCCCCCCAAAACCCCCTCAAATCCCCCCCAGACCACCCAAATCATCCCCCCAGACCACCCAAACCCCACCCAAAGACCCCAAACCCCACCCAGAGACCCCAAATCCCACCCGAGACCCCCCCTCATCTTTCTGCACGGCCTTGGGCTCGTCTGGGGGGGTCAGAGACCCCCAAAATTCCCCCCCAAAGCCCCCCAAGGGTCGCAGCCCCCACAGGGGGGTCCCCCTGCACCGGCCGGGGCTGGATTAACGCTAAGAGGATTTGGGGGGGGGTCCCTGAGGGGGGTCCTGGGAGATTTTGGGGGTCTGGGGGCGATTGGGGGGGTTGGGAGTTTGTCCTGGGGGGGTTTTGGGGTGATTGAGGGGGTTTGAGAGGGGAAATTTGGGGTGTTCCTCCCGTTTTCCCATAATACGCCCCCATTTTTGGAGGGTTTTCCCCAGTTTTTTTGGGTTTTCCCCATTTTTTGGGGTTTTCCCCTGATTATTTCAGGGCTCATTCCCACATTTTGGGGTTCCTCGATCTCCATTTTTAGGGTCTCTCCCTATTTCTTGGGTGTTTCCACCTCTTTTCTGGACTTTTCCTCCTGTTTTGAGGAGTTTTTTTACCCCATTTTTTTTTTCTGGTTTTTTTTTCCCCATTTTTGTGCTCTCCCCTCACATTTTTGGGCTGATTTCCCCATTTTTGGGGTCCATCTCCCCAATTTTTGGATTCCCCATCCCCGTTTTTGGGATCTCTCGTATTCCTGATGCACTTCCCATCATTTTCTGGGTCGTTTTCCCCGTTTTTGGGGGCTGTTCTCCCGTTTTTTTCACTTTTCCATCACTTTCTTTGTGTTTCCCTCACTTTCTTTGCCCTCCCAAGATTCCAGAGATCCCAATTCCCATTTTTGGGATTCTCCATATTTTTGGTGAATTTTCCCCCAATTTTTTCGGGTTCCACTCCCATTTTTTATCCTTTTCCCCCATTCTTTGTCGTTTTCTCCTTTTTTTCTTTGCTTTCCCCCAAGTTTTCACACTCCCCCCCTCATTTTTTCACTTTTCCCTTAATTCTTGCACTTTTCTCCCACTTTTTGTGCTTTCTTCACATTTGTTTCACTTTGCCCCCAACATTTGAGCTTCTCCCCCACTTTTTGTGCATTTCCCCCATTTTTTTCACTTTTCCCTCAATGTTTTTTTCCTTTTTCCTCCCATTTTTTCCACTTTCCTCCCAAATTTTTGTGCATTTCCCACAAATTTTTCCACTTCCCCCCATGTTTTACTCCCCCCCACTTTCATCCCCTTTCCTCCCAATTTTTATACATTTCCCCCCAATTTTAGGACTTTCCCCCCACTTTTCCTCTTTTCCCCCCCATTTTCCACTTTCCCCACAGCATTCAAACTTTTCTCCTCACTTTTTGTGCATTTTACCCCAATTTTTACACTTTCCCTCACTTTCCTCAAAATCCCCCCATTTTTTAATATTTTTCCTCTATATTTGTGCATTTTCCCGCTTTTTTTATCACTTTTCCCCCAAGCTTTATTTTACATTTTCCCCCCATTTTTTCACTTCTTTTTCCCCCCACTTTTTTTCACCTTTCCCCACCCCAATTTTTCCTCCCCGTTTTTCCCCATTACCCCCCACCAAATTTTCCCCATTTCCCCCCCTCAATTTTCCCAATTTTCCCCCCCATTTTTTCCCCATTTTCCCCCCCTCAATTTTTCCCAATTTTCCCCCAAATTTTCCCCATTTCCCCCCTCAATTTTCCCAATTTTCCCCCCCATTTTTTCCCCATTTCCCCCCCTCAATTTCCCAATTTTTCCCCCCATTTTTCCCCATTTCCCCCCCATCAATTTTCCCAATTTTCCCCCCCATTTTTCCCCATTTCCCCCCCATCAATTTTCCCAATTTTCCCCCCCATTTTTTCCTCATTTCCCCCCCTCAATTTTCCCAATTTCCCCCCCATTTTTCCCCCTTTTCCCCCCATTTTTGGGGTCTCCCCGTACCTGCCAAGGCTTTGATGCGGGAGCGCTCGAAGCGCCGGGCGGAGCCTTCGTCCTCCTCCTCCTCTTCCTCCTCGGGCCCCCCCGCGCCCCCCTCCCCCTCCCAGCGGGGGTCGCTGAACCGCGGCAGCTCCAGGGGGTCGTAGGGGGGGGGGGGACAGCATGGTGACCTCTGGGGACCCCCAAATTTGGGGAGGGGGCGGCGCTGGGAGAGCTCAGGAGGGAGCTGGAAAAATGGGGGGGGGGGGTTTGGTCACTTTGGGGGGGCGACCTCTCCTCAAAGCCCGAAATTTACGGGGACCCCCCCAAAATCAATGGGGATTCCCCCCCCCCAAAATTAACGGAGACCCCCCCCCCCAAATTAACGGAGACCTCCCGCAAATTAATTAAAGTACTCCCCGAATTCGGATTTTTTCCCGAAATTAATGAAGGAACCCCCCCCCAAATTAAGAGAATGAGCCCCGAATTAATGAAGAACCCTTCAAACGAAGAAAGACCCCTCCCCAAATTAATAAAGAGCCCTCCGAATTAATAAAGAGCGCTCCAATTAACAGGAATTTCGCCGAATTGAGACCCCCCCCCCGGCCCCAAACTCTTCATCAAACTTCACCTTCAGTAGAGACCCCCCCCCCCCCAATATTAAATCGAGACCCCCCCCAAATCCCCCTCGGGACCCCCCAATTCCTCTGCGGGACCCCCAAAACTCCTCCAAGTTCCTCCCCCCTCCTCCTGAGACCCCTCCCCAAAACTCTCCGGGTCACCCTGAGCGCCCCCAAATCCTCTCAAACAAACCCCGAACGCCCCAAATTCCTCCCCGGGACCCCCGAAACTCCTCCGAGCCCCCTCCCCCCGCTGCCCAGAGCCCCCCCAGAGCCCCCCGCTCCCCCCGCACTCCCCCCCCCCGTTAATGCTCTTAACGGGGATCAGCGCCCGCAGCGCCGGGGGGGTCGGGGGGGGGGGGTCTGGGGACACAAACTCGCGAATTTGGGGGTGCGGGGTCCCCGAACCGTCCCGGGGCAGCGCGGGGGGGGGCCCTGCCCGGGGATGCGGAGCCGCTGCCGCAGTGCCCGGGGGGGGCGCGGGGGGGATCAGCGGGGCCGGGGGGGGTTGCGGGACCCTTGGGGGGGTTCTGAGGGTGGGTTTGGGGTGGTTTTGGGGGGGGTCTCCCCCCGTTTAAGCCCCCCCCCCCCAGGTGTGTCTCCCCCCCCCCCTTTACCTGCGCTGCGGCCGCGGCGCGCGCTGAGCCCGCGGCAGCTCATCACACCCCGGGGGCGGGGCCTGCGGGCCACGCCCCCTCCGCCGTCACCACGGCAACGCCTCCGGGACACGCCCCCCCTCCCCGGTTGTTGCCATGGCGATGAGGGCGGAGGCCACGCCCCCAACTTTCCCGCCACCCGCGCGTCCCGCCCGCCAGGGGGCGCTCGCGGCGTGAGGGGGGACAAAGATGGCGGAGGAGGCCGTGAGGGGGGTGAGGGGGTTTTGTGGGGTTTTTTGTGGATTTTTGGGGTTTTGTGGGGTCAGGGATCACTGGAGAGGGTTGCGGGAGCTTTGGGTGTCCCTAGAGGTGGTTTTGGGGGTTCTGAGGGGTCACTAAGGAGGGTTCGGGGGCTTGGCGGGTATGGGGGGGCTCACTGGGGGTCACTCTGAGGGGTCAGTGGTCACTAAAGTGGGTTGGGGGCTCCTAAGGGGTCTCTATGAGGGGCCGAGAGTCCCGAGGGAAGTTTTTGAGGGGATTTGGGGGGTCTCGGGTGGTGTTGGGAGTCCCAAGAGTGGTTTAGGGGGACTTTGGGGGTCTCCGGGCTCCCTTGGAAGGAGGGGGAGTCTTAGGGAAGGGGGTCCGGGGGATTTGTGGGGTTTTTTTGGGGGAGCGTTTTGGGGTCTCCCCACCTCTTCTGGCCCTGCAGGTCCTGGAGCAGCTCCTGGTGGTTCTGGGGACCCCCAAAAATGGGGAGCCCCGACGGGGAGCGCTGCTGGTGGCCCTGACGGCGGGGGCGGCCCTGGGGGGGCCCCTCTGCACCCTCACAGGTGGGTGGGGGTTCCTGGGGGGGGGGGTCCTGAGTCCCCTCAGACCCCCCTGACCCCCTCCCCTTTTCCAGTGGCAGCCACGGGACCCCTCAGCCGAGACCTCGACCCCGAAGCGCTGGGGAGGGGTAAGAGACCCTAAAACCCCTCAGAGACCCCCACAAAACCCACAGAGACCCTAAAACCCCTCAGAGATCCCCAAAACCCCTCAGAGACCCCTGACAAAACCCCTCAGAGACCCCCAAAACCCCTCAGAGACCCCAGAATCCCCTCAGAGACCCCCCAAAACCTCTCTGGGAGCCCTGATCCCCTCAGGGACACCCCCCAGTCCCCAACTCCTTTAAGAGCCCCCCCAAAACCTCTCTAGGACCCCCTAAATCCTCTCATTCTCCTCCCAGCCCCACTGGGAGTCCCCTAAATCTCTAAACCCCCCCCCCAAGCCCCCTAAATCCCCCCCAAAATCCCCCCCAGCCCCTCGGGGGGTGCAGGAGCTGCCGGGAGCCCCCCAAAATCTCCCCCCGTGCTGCGGGCGGATCCTGGCCCGGGCTCAGGTGCAAAGGAGCTTCCAGGTGAGTTTTGGGGTTTTTGGGGGGGGTTTTGGGGGTCCCCCCCTCTCTCTGTTCTCTTTCCCAACCCCCCCCAAAGTCACCTTGAGAGGGAGGAATTGGGGTCGGGGGGGCCCTAAGAGCCCCTCGGGAATGGGAATTGGGGCAGGAGGATAAAAATAGCCGGGGTGGCCTGGATTTGGGGGGGTGGGGGGGAAATAATGGGGTCAGGCGGGGGGGGAGAGGGGAAATGGGGTCATGGGAGGGGGCTGGGACCCCCCAAAATACATGGGGGGAAGGGTGGGACACCCCCAAACTGGGCCCAGTTCCTTGGGGGGTATGGGGTGCCCCCAGACCCCACAGATCTGCCCCTCACGAGAGTCGTGGAGGATTTTGGGGTCCCTCCCTGTGCCCCCCCCCTCGGGGGTCGTGGAGGATTTTGGGGTCCCCCCCTGTGCCCCCCCCCAGGTCTGTCACCCCCCCCCTGCTGTTGCCCCCTGCCCGGGGGTCCCTGTGGCAGCTCCTGCACCGGACCAGCCTCGTGCACCCCGAGGTACCAGGGCGGGGTTTGGGGGTCCCCAAAAAGGGGAGGGGGTTCCTCAGTGACCCCCCCGTGCCCCCCTCCCAGGTCGAGTTTCATTTCTGTGTCAGCATCGATGGGAAGGTCACATCCAGGACCCTCAGGTGAGACCCCCGGGACCCCCAAACTGGGGTCACCCCAACATTGGGGTCACCCAAACTGGGGTCCCCCACCCTTAATTGGGGTCACCCCACTTCTGGGCACCCCCTAATTGGGGTGTCCCCCCCCTGTGTCCCCCAGCCCGGAGCCCCCCTGGGCACAGGCGGGAATGAGGCTGAGGGTGCAGAGCCGGCATTTCAGTGGGTACGGACTGGGAGGGACTGGGATGGACTGGGAGGGACTGGGATGGGACTGGGATGGGATTGGGATGGGACTGGGAGGGACTGGGATGGGACTGGGATGGGACTGGGATGGGACTGGGATGGGACTGGGATGGACTGGGGGGGACTGGGGGGGCTGGGGGGGACTGGGATGGACTGGGAGGGACTGGGATGGGACTGGGATGGGATTGGGATGGGACTGGGAGGGAGTGGGAGGGACTGGGAGGGACTGGGATGGGATTGGGATGGACTGGGAGGGACTGGGGGGGCTGGGGGGGACTGGGATGGGATTGGGAGGGACTGGGATGGACTGGGATGGGACTGGGGGGGGACTGGGATGGGACGGGGATGGGTTGGGATGGACTGGGAGGGATTGGGATGGGACTGGGGGGAACTGGGATGGATTTTGATGGACTGGGATGGACTGGGATGGGACAGGGAGGGATTGGGATGGACTGGGATGGGACTGGCTTGGGTTTGGCGGAAATTGGGATGGGACTGGGATTGGGATGGGACTGGGATGGGATTGAGGGAACTCAGACAGGACTGGAATGAACTGGGATGAACTGGGACAGGTCAGAACAGAGAGAGATAAACTGGGATGGGGCAGGGGGGTACCACAGAGTCAAACTGGGATGAACTGGGATGGGACTGGGATGCAGTACAGAGTCAAACTGGGATGAACTGGGATGGGGCAGGGGTAGGTCTGGGATAGATTGATCCGGACCAGTCCAGACTGGTCCGTACTGATCCAAACTGGTCCATACTGGTCCATACTGGTCCGAACTGGTCCATACTGGTCCATACTGGTCCATACTGGTCCATACTGATCCATCCCCCCCAGGCCGCCCTGCAGCCGCCTCCGGCCGTGCCCGGGGCCGCCGCTGCCGCTGCCGGTGCCGCCCCCGCTGGCGGCCGCGGGATTCGGGGGGGACCTGGAGCTGCTCCCGGTCTGCGCCCTCGGGACCCCCCCCGGGACCCCCCCCGGGCAGGGACCCCCCCTCAGCCGAGTGCAGATATCCGGGCTGGGGGCAATTCAGGGTGGTTGGGGGGCAATTCGGGGTGGTTGGGGTGGGATTTGGGGGGTTTGGGGCGGTTTGGGGTGGGATTTGGGGTGCCCAGAAGGGGTCTCAGAGTGCCCGGGGGGAGTTTTGGGTTATCCAGGGGGGTCTCAGGGTGCTGCAGGGGAGGAAATTTGGGTTCCCTGGTGGATCTCAGGATGCCCAGGTGGGATTTGGGGTTCTGGGGGATTTTGGGGGGCTCCATCCCCCCCCTGTTGTTCTCCTTGACCTCCCCACCTTTACCTGTTCGACCCCGCGGGGGTCCCCGTGCGCCCCCCGGCCCCCCCAACCCTGCGGGACCCCTCTGTGCTGGGGGACTGGGGGGGCTTCGGCCTGGCTGCAACGCTCCTGCACCCCAAAACCCCCCCGGACCCCAAAACCCCCCGAGGCTCCAGTGAGGATGAGGAAGGTCCGTGGAGTTCCAGGGTTTTTTTGGGGGGATTTTGGGGGGAATTTCGGGGTTCCCCCTCCCTCAGCCCCCCTGTGTTGTCCCCACAGAGCCGGTGCCCCCCGATGTCACCTTTGGGGTGCGCTGGGACCCCCCCAAGGGGGATGGGGACCCCCAAATTTCCCCCAAGGGGGACCCCAAAACCCTCCTGGTTTTCCTCTTCCTGCGGCACCGGGACCCCTTTGGGGGGTACGACACAGGTAAGGGGGGGGGGACCCGATTTTGGGCTGTCCCCAAATTTTGGGGGTGTCCCCGTGGCTCAAGAGGGTCCCCAAATTTAAGAGCTGTCCCTGAGCTCTTGGGCTGTCCCCAAGTTCTGTGAGGTCTCCTCATGACTTTGGGGGTGTCCCTGTGGGCCATCCCCAAGATTTTGGGGGTGTCCCCACGGTTTTGGGGTGCCCCCCTCCCTCAGACTCCCCATTCCAGCTCAGCCCCCGAGCTGGGCTGACCCCAAATTTTGGGAGCTGACCCCAAGGTTTAGGGGGTGACCCCAAGGTTTGGGGACACCCCCTTGGCTTAGGGGTTATCCCCGTGGTTCAGGGGTGTCCCCCGCTCCGGGGGGGTCCCCCACAGTTCGAGGACCCCCCCCAAAATCCGGGGTCCCCCCCACCCCAGGGATGCGGCGGCTGCTGCTGGCCCAGCTGGAGCCCACGCTGCGCCTCGGCCGCCCCGCGCTGGCCCGGGGGCTCCAGAACCTCCTGCGCCCCCTCCTGGCGGGGCTGCACCGCCAGCACCAGGTGAGTGCGGGACTTTGGGGTCCCCTCGACCCCCCCAAACCCCCCGTGACCCCCCAAATTCCCCCCTGCAGGCCCAGCAGAGCGTGGCCCGAGCCCAGGCCCTGGCGGTGGCCGCGGTGACGGCCGTGGTGGCCGCCAGCTCCAGCGGCCGCTTCCGCAGCGCCTGCCTGGGCGCCCTGCAGGTTTGGGGGTTCGGGGGGGTCCCCTCGGGGCTGGGGGGGGTTTGGGGGTGTCCCCAGTGTCACCGTGTCCCCTCACCAGGTGCAGGACACGCCGGCCCTGGCGGTGGCCGCGCGCCGCAGATGGGCCGAGGTCTCGCGCCGGCCGGGGCTGCCCCGCGGGGGTGAGGGGGAAATGGGGGGTGGGGGGTCCCCGAAATCCCCCCCGGGCACTGAACCCCCCCTCCTGTGCTCCACAGGGACACCCCAAAAGCAGCACCGGGGAAGGAGGGAGCAGCAGCAGCAGCAGCAGGAGGAGGATGAGGAGGAGGAAGGGCACCGGAGCAGCCAGGGCCAGGTGAGGTTTGGGGGTCCCTCCCTCCTCTGGGGATCCCCAGGACCCTCCCAGTAACCCCCAGGACCCCCCAACTGCAGGACCCCGACGAGTGGACACCCTGAGGGACAGGACAGAGCCCCCTCCCATCCCAGTGCTCCCAGTTCACCCAGTCCTGCCTCATCCCAGTTACGCCAGTTGGCCCCAGTTCCTTTCATGGGTTTCATTTCCTCCAGTCAGTCCCAGTTCTCCCAGTTCATGTTGATTGTCCCCATCGATCCCAGTTCTCCCACCAGTCCCAGTTCACGCAGTCGCTCCCAGTTCCCCCAGTGCTCCCAGTTTCCCACAGTTATTCCCCGTTATCCCAGTCATTCCTGGTCTCTCCTGTTCATCCCAGTCCCTCTCAGACCATCCCAGTTTCCCTGGCCTCCCCAGTCCCTCCCAGTCCCCCCCAGTTTCCCGGTCCATCCCAGTTTCTCCCAGTCCATCCCAGTTTCCCACCCAACCCCATCACCCCGCCCCTCACGGCCGTCCCTCCTCATTTACATAACCGCACCCACCACCCCAAGCCCCGCCCACATAGCTCAGTAGCCCCACCCTTGTCCCGCCCCTCGCTCCGCCCCAGCTCAGGCCCCCTCAGCGCAGGCCCCGCCCCGTCCCTCCCCTCACCCCGCCCCCCGCGCAGGCCCCGCCCCTCCCGCTTAGGCCCCGCCCCCGCCATGGCGGCCCCGCAGCCCCCCGGTTCCCTCTGGGCCGGGCCGGGGTCGGGAGCGGCCCCCGGAGGCACCGGAGCCGCCCGGGCCGGGCCGTGCTGGGCCGCCGTGCTCGGCTGCCTCAGCCTGGCCTGCTCCTACGTGGGGAGCCTGTACGTGTGGGGCAGCCCCCTGCCCAGGTACGGCGGGGCGGCTCGGGGGGGTCTGAGGGGTCTGAGGGGCACCTGCGGGGAAATTGGGGTGTCTGGGGGGCGATTTGGGGGGGACTCGGGAGGTCTGAGGGGGATCTGGGGAGACTTGGGGGGGATTCGGGGGATTTGGGTGGGATTTGGGGAGGTCTGGGGGGGATTTGGGGGCCTCAGGGGCGAGCACGGTGGGTCAGGGAGGGATCTGAGGGGTCTGCAGGGGAATTGGGGTGTCTGGAGGGGATTTAGGGGGTCTGGAGGGGATTTAGGGGGTCTGGAGGGGATTTGGGGGGAACTGGGAGGTCTGGGGTGCGATCTTGGGGGGGAATCAGAGATCCCAGGGGGGGATTTGGGGTCCCTGAGGGAGATTTGGGGCCCTTGGGGGGATTTGGGGTCCCTAAGGGGGATTTGGGTCCCTTGGCGGGGATTTGGGGCCCTTGGGGGGATTTGGGTCCCTTGGCGGGGATTTTGGGTCCCTTGGGCGACGGAGTCTCTGCTCCTTGGGGTGCCCATGGGGTTGGGACAGGCCCTTGTGGGTTTTGGGGGGATTTTGGGTGCATAAGGAGGGGCTGGGGGGGTCTCCTCAGTGCCTGGGGGTGTCTGGGGGGGGATCCCGGGGGGATTTTGGGGTGCAGACCCCCCCGGGCCCCCTCCCCAGGGACCACCCCTCGGTGATCAAGCGTCGCTTCACGAGCGTCCTGGTGGTGTCGGGGCTGTCCCCAGCCCTGGTGTGGCTCTGGAAGGAGCTCACGGGGGTCAAGGTGAGCTCAGGGGGGTCCCCAAAATCCGAGGGGGGGTCTCAGAGCCCCCCCAGACCGCGCTGACCCCCCCCCCCATTTCCATTCCCCCCCCCCCCCCAGGCTGACACCCCCCTGCCCGCGCTGCTGGGGCTGCGCCTCGAGGGGCTGGTCCCGGCCACGCTGCTGCCTCTGCTGCTCACCATGGTGGGTCTGGGGGGGCTGCGACCCCCAAAAGCCTCCCCGGGGGTCCCCAAAATCCCCCTGAACCCACAGGACCCCCCCCAGGATTTATTGGATGCCCCCCACCCCAAATGCTCTGCTTGGGCCTTTCATGTGCGGTGGGGATGGGAGGGCTTGGGACCCCCCTTGGACCCCCAAAATCAACTCAGGACGCCCCAAAATCCACTCAGGACCACCTAAATCCACTCAGGACCCCCCAAAAATCCACTCAGGACCCCCCAGACCCATTCAGGACCCCCTTAAGGACCCCAAAAATCCCCCTGACTCCCAGGACCCCCTCCAGAATTTATTGAGCCCCCCCCCTCCCTCAAGTGCTTTTCCTGGGCCTTTCATGTGTGGTGGGTGTGGGAGAGCTTGGACCCCCAAATCCCCTCAGGACCCCCCAAAATCCCCTCAGGACCCCCCAAAATCCCCTCAGGACCCCCCTAGGGACCCCCAAAATCCCCCGACCTCCAGGATCCCCCCAAAATTCACTGAGCCCCCCAGATCGGGCTCATCAGGGAGGGTGTGGGACCCCCCAAAATCCCTCTGGGACCCCCCAAAACCTCTCTGGGACCCCTCAAAACTCACTTAGGAACCCCCAAAGCCCTTCTGACCCCCCCAAACCCCCCTGCCCCCCCAGATCCTGTTCCTGGGCCCCCTGATCCAGCTGTCCATGGACTGTCCCTGGCGCTGGCTCGATGGCATCAGGGTGGCCCTGGGTAAGGGGGCACAATTTGGGGAGGGGGCGCCAATTTGGGGGGTCAGGAATTGGGGATTGGGGGGAGCTGGGGGTCCCCAATACAGGGAGTGGAATTGGGGGGGATGAGGGGGTGAAATGGGGGAGTTTTGGGGGGCGTTGGGGTTTTTATTGGGTTTGGGGAGCCTGTGGGAATCTGGGATTTGGGGGGCACTTCTGTGGGATTTTGGGCTCAGTTTTATGGGATTTTGGGACTCAGTTTTATGGGATTTTGGGGCTTAGTTCTGTGGGATTTTGGGGCCAGTTTTATGGGATTTTGGGATCAGTTTCATGGGATTTTTGGGACACAGTTTTAAGGGATTTTTGGGCTCAGTTTTATGGGATTTTGGGGATCGTTCTATGGGACTTTGGGGCTCAGTTCCGTGGGATTTTGGGCTCAGTTCTGTGGGATTTTGGGGCTCAGTTTTATGGGATTTTTGGGCTCTGTTTTATGGGATTTTGGGGTCAGTTCTGTGGGATTTTGGGACTCAGTTTTATGGGATTTTGGGCTCAGTTCTGTGGGATTTTTGGTGCATGGACTGTGGAACCAGGGGTGGATTTTTTGGGGGTTTTTCGGGGTTTGTCGTGTTTGGGATTTTGGGGCTCAGCTCTGTGGGATTTTGGGGCTCAGTTCTGTGGGATTTTGGGGCTCAGTTTTATGGGATTCTGGGGCTCAGCTCTGTGGGATTTTGGGGCTCAGTTTTATGGGATTTTGGGGCTCAGTTTTATGGGATTCTGGGGCTCAGCTCTGTGGGGTTTTTGGGGCTCAGTTCTGTGGGATTCTGGGGCTCAGCTCTGTGGGATTTTGGGGCTCAGTTCTGTGGGATTTTGGGGCTCAGTTCTGTGGGATTTTGGGGCTCAGCTCTGTGGGGTTTTGGGGCTCAGTTCTGTGGGATTCTGGGGCTCAGCTCTGTGGGATTCTGGGGCTCAGCTCTGGGGTTTTTGGGGCTCAGTTCTGTGGGATTTTGGGGCTCAGTTCTGTGGGATTTTGGGGCTCAGTTCTGTGGGATTTTGGGGCTCAGCTCTGTGGGGTTTTGGGGCTCAGCTCTGTGGGATTCTGGGGCTCAGCTCTGGGGTTTTTGGGGTCCCCCAGACCCGCGGGTGTGGGCGCTGTGCCTGGGGGACGTGCGCTGGCTGCGGAACCAGGTGGTGGCACCTCTGACAGAGGAGTTGGTGTTCAGGGCCTGCATGCTGCCCATGCTGGTGCCCTGCACGGGGCCCGGCCCCGCCGTGCTGGCCTGCCCCCTCTTCTTTGGGGTCGGTGAGTGGAACCCTAAAATCTCCTAAAAATACCCTAAAATATCCCCCCTGTGCTGGCCTGCCCCCTCTTCTTTGGGGTCGGTGAGTGGAACCCTAAAATCTCCTAAAAATACCCTAAAATATCCCTGCCCCCTCTTCTTTGGGGTCGGTGAGTGGAACCCTAAAATACCCCAAAAATACCCTAAAATATCCCCCCTGTGCTGGCCTGCCCCCTCTTCTTTGGGGTCGGTGAGTGGAACCCTAAAATACCCCAAAAACACCCTAAAATATCCCTGCCCCCTCTTCTTTGGGGTCGGTGAGTGAAACCTTAAAATACCCCAAAATATCCCAAAAACCCACCCCAAAACCTGATCAATACTGGTCTGCCCCCTGTTCTTTGGGGTCAGTGAGTGGAACTTTAAAATATCCCAAAATACCCCAAAAACCCAGCCCAAAACCCCCCCAATACTGACCTGCCTCCTGTTCTTTAGGATTGGTAACTGAGACCCCCAAAATATCCCAAAACCCCCCAAAACACCCCAAAACCCACCCCAAAACCCCCCCCAAACCCCCCCATACTGACCTGCCCCCTGTTCCTTGGGGTGGGTGAGTGGGACCCCAAAAAAACCCCAAAACCCCCCAAAACTCCCACTGACTCCCCCTCCCCTGCACCCCCGAATGCCCCCTGATCCTCCCAAAAAACCCCAAAACCCCCAAATCCTGCTCCCCCAGCCCATTTCCACCACGTGATTGAGCAGCTCCGCTTCCGCCACGGCTCCGTGGGCAGCATCTTCATGGCAGCAGGTGAGGGGGGCCTGGGGGGAATTTTGGGGGGTCCTGAGGGAGTTTGGGGTGTCCAGAGTGAAGATTTGGGTTGTCTGGGGGGAATTTGAGGTTCTCAGTGGCATCCAGAAGGAATTTGGGGTGTCCAGGGTGAAGATTTGGGGTGTCCTGGGGGAGTTTGGGGTGTCCACGTATGACCAAAGGCAGTTTAGGGTGTCCTGAGGGAACTTGGGGTGTCCAGGGTGAGGATTTTGGGAGTCTACGGGGCTTTCATGGTGACCTGTGGGGGGTTTGGGGGTCTCCACAGGGGTTTTGGGGTGCCCAAGGCTGTTCTGGAGGGATTTGGGGTGCCCAGGATGAGATTTGAGGTGTCCAGGATGAGATTTGGGGTGCCCAGGGTGGGATTTTTGGGGCCAGGGGGGCTCTGAGCCTCTGCCAGGGGTGGGGGGTGGATTTGGGGCTCCTGGGGGGTTTTGGGGTGTCCCTGACCCCCCTTTTCCACCCCCAGCATTCCAGTTCTCCTACACGGCCGTGTTCGGGGCCTACACGGCCTTCCTGTTCCTCAGGACCGGTGGGTTTGGGGGGCCCGGGGGGGTTTGGGGGGGCCCCAGTCCCCGTGTCCCTGTCCCCAGGTGTTTTTGGGGTCCCCAGTCCCCGTGTCCCCATCCCCAGGTGTGTTTGGGGTGTGTTTTGGGGGTTCCCATCCCCATTTCCCTGTCCCCAGGTGTATTTGGGGTCCCCAATCCCCATTTCCCCATCCCCAGGTGTGTTTGGGGTGTGTTTTGGGGGTTCCCATCCCCATTTCCCTGTCCCCAGGTGTGTTTGGGGTCCCCAGTCCCTGTGTCCCCATCCCCAGGTGTATTTGGGGTGTGGTTTTGGGGTTCCCATCCCCATTCCCTCCTGTCCCCAGGTGTTTTTGGGGTCCCCAGTCCCCATTTCCCCATCCCCAGGTGTGTTTGGGGTGTGTTTTATGGGTGCCAATCCCTGTGTCCCTGTCCCCAGGTGTGTTTTTGGGGTTCCCATCCCCATTTCCCCCTGTCCCCAGGTGTATTTGGGGTGTGTTTTTGGGGTCCCCATCCCCATTTCCCCATCCCCAGCTGTTTTTGGTGTCCCCAATCCCCATTTCCCGCTGTCCCCAGCTGTTTTTGGGGTTCCCATCCCCATTTCCCCCTGTCCCCAGGTGTTTTTGGTGTCCCCCATCCCCATTTCCCGCTGTCCCCAGCTGTTTTTGGTGTCCCCAATCCCCATTTCCCGCTGTCCCCAGGTCACCTGGCGGGGCCGGTCCTGTGCCACTCCTTCTGTAACTCCATGGGGGGATTTGGGGTTAATGTGGGGATCCCAGGGAGTGGTTGCTGACCCTGGCAGAGGTTCAGGGGTGCCGGGTGTGTGTTTGGTGTCCCCAATCCCCATTTCCCCATCCCCAGCTGTGTTTAGGGTGTGTTTTTAGGGTCCCCAATCCCCATTCCCCCTGTCCCCAGGTCACCTGGCGGGGCCGGTCCTGTGCCACTCCTTCTGTAACTCCATGGGGTTCCCGGCGCTGGGCGCGGCCCTGGGGCACCCGCGGCGCCGGGCGCTGCTCCCCGCGTACCTGCTGGGGGTTCTGGGCTTTCTGCTGCTGCTGCACCCCCTGACCGAGCCCGCCTTCTTCGGGGCGCGCCCCCCGTGCCGCGACCGCCCCGCCTGCTCCTGACACGGGCGGGGGGCGCCCGCCCCTCCCCAAAACCCCCCTTTTTATAGGAGCCGCCGCACAGAGTCTATTTTTGTGATTAAAGTGGTTTAAGGCTTTGTGGGGCGTGCTGGGATGGACTGGGATGGGAGTGGGATGGGAGTGGGATGGGAGTGGGGGGGCTGGGATGGGACTGGGGGGGACTGGGATGGGAATGGGGGGGACTGGGAGGGATTGGGATGGGTTATGGGGAACTGGGAGGGATTGGGATGGGTTTAGGGGAACTGGGAGGGATTGGGATGGGTTTAAGGGAACTGGGAGGGATTGGGATGGGTTTAAGGGAACTGGGAAGAACTGGGATGGGTTTAAGGGAACTGGGAAGGATTGGGATGGGTTTAAGGGAACTGGGAAGGATTGGGATGGGTTTAGGGGAACTGGGAGGGAATGGAAGGGGCCTGGGAATGACCGTGATGGACTGGGATGAACTGGGACGAACTGGGACGGCACCGAGTGGGGTTTGGGGTAAGGCCGAGGTCCTCCCGGCCGCCGGGGGCGCTGTCACGCTGGGCCACGCCCCCTCAAGCACCGCCCGTGTCCAGCGTCGCTTTATTCGCGCGTGACCCCCGTACACCCGCGCCAGGCCACGCCCCCACCTCGAGGCCACGCCCCCGCGCCCCTCCGGTTCCCCCGGGGCGGGGTCGCGGCCCCGGTCACAGCCGGTGTCACAATCCCGGGGGTCCCGCTCAGGGCAGGTGTCCCCATCCCGCTGGCTCAGCTCAGGACGGCACGGGTGTCGCAGTCCCGGTGGTGGCCCCGATGACAGCAGTTGTCCGAATCCCGGTGTCCCCGGTGAGAGCGGCCGTCCCCATCCCGGTGTCCCCGCTCAGAGCATTGTCCCCATCCCGGTGTCCCCGGTGACAGCAGCTGTCCCCATCCAAGCCCCGCCGCCGGCTCGGCTCGGCTCGCTCCGTGCCGGTGCCCCGGGCGGCTGCGGCGGTCAGGGCGGGTTGTCGCCGTCGCGGGCGGGGTCGCGGTGGCCGCGGGCGGGCCCGCCGTGGCTGTGCGCCTTGCGGACGTGCCGGTACAGGTCCCCGGACTGCGTGTACGAGCGCAGGCAGTGGCGGCACTCGTAGGGCCGCTCGCGGGTGTGCACGGTGGCGTGGCGCCGCAGCGTGTACGAGCACGAGAACGTTTTCCCGCACGTCGGACACGTCGGGGCCTCCTCGGCGAACAGCCCGAAGCTCCCGCGGGGCTCCAGCGGCGCCAGGAACAGCGGCTCCCGCAGCCCCCCCAGCGCCCCCGGGCCCAGCGCCGCCCCCTCCCCGAATTGCGCCGCTCGGGCCGGGGCTGGAGGCGGCGGCGGCGGCGGCGGGGGAGGGGGCGCGGGGGGGCGGCGGGCGCCGTCGGGCTCCTCGTCCGAGATCACGATGGCCTCGGCCTTGATGGGGACGGGGGGCGCGGCCCAGGGACCCCCGCCCGCGGACGGAGGCGGGGGAGCGGCGGCAGCGGCAGCTCCGGGCCCCGGCGCGGCCTCGCTGGAGCTGCTGGGGCTGGGCGGGGGTCGCTCCGCCCCGACCCCCACCCCGGGCTGGGTCGTGTCGGCCGCGTCCACCAGCGGCGGCTCCGGCGCCTCCTCGGGGAGCGGCTGCGGGGGCTGCGGCGGGGGCTGCGGCGGGGGCGGGCTGGGCGCGTCCTCCTCTTCCTCCTCTTCCTCCCGCTTGGTGCTGTCGGCCTCGGCGGGGCCCCGCGCCTGCAGCTTCTTCTTGCACAGCTTGACCACGTCGTTCATGTGCAGGTAGGAGGCGGCGGCCAGCACGTCCTCCAGCGGCGCCGCCAGCGCCAGCCGCCCCTCGTACATGAACTCCAGCAGCAGCGCGAAGGCCGGGGCGGTGACGATGTCGCTGTTCAGGGCCACCACGGCGCCCCGGGCTCCTCCCGCGCCGCCCGGCTCGGCGTAGCACAGGTGGAAGAAGGAGCTGCAGGCGGCCAGCACGGCGCGGTGCGCGGGGAAGGGCGCGGTGCCCACCAGCACCGTGCAGTCGCACAGGATCCCCCGGGAGCGCTGCTCGCGCAGCCCCCGCAGCAGCTGCCGGCTGTGCTCGGGGAACTCCATCGGGCTGCGGGAAATGGGGGAAAAACGGGGGGAAATGGGCAATCAATCAGTGCTCCGGGAACTCCATCGGGTTGGAGAGGGAAAAATGGGGAAAGCCAGGAAAAATGGGGAGTCAGTGCTCGGGGAACTCCACCGGGCTGGGGGTGATGGAACTGAGGAGGGGGGAACGAGAGCGGTTTGGGATTCCGGGGGGCGGAGGGGACACACGGGGCTGGCCCAGCCGGGCAATCCCAGTGCGGCCCAATCCATCCCAGCCCATCCCAGTCCATCCCAGTGTCCCCCCCTCAGCCAATCCCAGTCCGGCCCTGTCACCCATCGCGTCCCAGGCAATCCCAGAGGGGCCCATCCCAGTCAATCCCAGCGAGCCCCAGTCCATCCCAGCACGGCCCCACACGTCCCGCTCGGCCCCAATTGGTCCCAGTTTGTCCCAGTTCCCCCCCAGCGCCCCCGGCCCAGCTCACCACAAAGCCGCGGCCTGCTGACGCCCCGCCTCCCCGCGCTGATTGGCCGTCCTGGCGTGCCCGCCACTCCGCTCTCATTGGATAATTCACCTGTCAGTCAGTGTGACCAGGCCGAGCAGGTCAGAGACGTTTGTTGATTGGCTGTTATTGCCGCCACTCACGAATACGCGCTGATGATTGGCTCTTCGGAAAAGGACGGGCCGCGGTCGCCGGGGCGGAGGTTGCCATGAGCGTGGAGGCGGGGCGTTGCCACGGAAGCCCTCGGGGGCGGGGCACCGGCCGAAAGCAGCATTTTGATTGGACATGATGGGGTGTCAGTCAGCGTTCCCGCGCTTTCATTGGGTTTCCGTCCTGCCCTCACGGTGCGTTCCCGCCTCTTCCCCGAGCCGCACTCTGATTGGTTTGCGCTAACATCGCTCAAGTCTCGCACGCGAATCACAACACGTGAGAGGCGGGGCCTCCGTCTCTCCGGCAACCAGGTAAGGCGGGAACTCCGCGAGAGGGCGTGGCCGGGGAGGGATGGGGGCGGGGCTCCTCACAGCCAATGGGAAGCGGCGGCGTCGGGCCGGGGGCGGGGTCAAGGGTCAGGCCGGATCCAAGATGGCGGCGGCGCTGGGGCGGTGAGCGCGCGCCAGGGGCCGACCCCCCCCTTCCCCCCCCATGGGACCCCCCCGGGGTCACCCCCGACCCCCCCCACGGGACCCCCCCACCCCAAAAACCCCCCCGGGACCCCCCGGCCGGGCCTTGAGCGCCCGGGACCCCCCCAAGGCCTCGGGCCTGGGCTGCGGCCCAGCCCCCCACAACCCTCCCGACCCCCCCCAGCCCCTGTGGGACCCTCCCCCCCCCAAACTGCCCGGGATCCCCCCCCCCGAATCTGCTCTGTGACCCCCCCATTCCCCTCCCTGCTGCCCCCCAAATGGGATTGAACCCCCCCGTGCCCACCTGAGGGGGCCTTGGGGTGTCCCGGTGCCCCCAGGTGCGGTTTGGGGGGGGTCTCCCATTGCTTTTGGGGTGCTGATCCCCTTGTGCTCCCCAGGTGAATTTTGGGGGGGACCCTGTCTGTTTTTGGGTTTCTGACCCCCCCGTGCCCCCCAGCTGGGATTTGAGGGTTATTTTGGGGGGGTCTCTGTCTGGTTTTTGGTTTCTGACCTCCCCGTGCCCCCAGGTGGATTCTGTGGGGTATTTTGGGGAGGTTCTCCCCCTGTTTTGTGTTCCTGACCCCCTCATGCCCCCAGCTGGGGTTTGGGGGGTATTTTGGGGGGGTTCCCTGACTGTGTTTGTGTTCCTGACCCCTCCGTGCCCCCAGGTGGCCTCTCGGGCTCACCCTGTGCTGCCTCCTCGGGGCCTCGCTCGCCGTCGACCGCGGCAACTTCAAGACGTGCGAGCAGAGCGGCTTCTGCAGGTGTGGGGAGGGGAGGGGGGCACACCTGGGTGGGTGGGGGAGAGGGGGGGCTCGGCCCGGGGGGGTCACTCAGGGCCCGGGTCCTGTCCCCCCCCCCAGGCGGCAGCGGCGGATCCAGCCCGGGAACTCCCCGTACCGGGCCCTGCTGGAGTCGCTGGAGCTCGGCCCTGACGTGGCCAGGATGCGGCTGGTGAACGAGGTCACACAGGTGAGGGGACACTGGGGACACTGGGGGGACATTGTGGGGACAGGAGGGGTCACAGGATGCGGCTGGTGAATGAGGTCACACAGGTGAGGGGACACTGGGGACACTGGGGTCCTTCTGTGCAGGTGTCGCTGCTGTGGGAGGTGTGGGGGCCCCCAGGTGTCCCTGTCCCCGTGTCCCCTGCCCCAGATGATGCTGTCCCTCCCCAGGTGCTGCTGGAGCTGTGGGGGCCCTGAGCTGTCCCTGTCCCAGGTGTCACTGTCCCCGTGTCCCCTGCCCCAGGTGACCGTGTCCCCGTGTCCCCCCTCACTCAGGTGCCGCTGCTGCTGGAGCTGTGGGGGCTCTCTGGGAACGTCACCCGCCTGCGCATCCAGGAGCTGAACCCGCTGCGACCCCGGTACCAGGTGCCCGATGTGCTGCTGGGAGAGCCACCCGCTGAGAGGTGAGGGGACATGGGGACAGTGGGGACAATGGGGACAGAGCCACCCGCTGAGAGGTGAGGGGACAATGGGGACAATGGGGACAGAGCCACCCGCTGAGAGGTGAGGGGACATGGGGACAATGGAGACATGGGGACAGAGCCACCCGCTGAGAGGTGAGGGGACAATGGGGACAGTGGGGACAGAGCTACCTGCTGAGAGGTGAGGGGACATGGGGACAATGGGGACAATGGGGACATAGGCACCCGCTGAGAGGTGAGGGGACAATGGGGACAGTGGGGACAGAGGCACCCGCTGAGAGGTGAGGGGACAATGGGGACAGTGGGGACAGAGGCACCCGCTGAGAGGTGAGGGGACAATGGGGACACAGGAGGGGGTCACAGCCACCCCTGACAGGCGAGGGAGCAGGGTGGGCACAGCCACCCCCTGATGGTCACTGTCCCCAGGCTGTGGTGAAGGCACCTGGAGCTGTTCCTGGGGTGGCGCTCACAGCACTCTGGGGTGCCCTGGGGTGGTGACACTGTCCCCAAACCCCGCTGTCCCAGGGTGGCAGTCACAGAGCTCTGGGGTGCTCTGGGATGATCCAGGGGTGCCCTGGGATGGTGACAGCCCCTGATGGCCACTGTCCCCAGGCTGGAGGTGACAGGCCGTGACGAGGGCACCCTGGAGCTGTCCCTGGGTGGCACTCACAGCACTCTGGGGTGGTGACACTGTCCCCAACCCCTCTGTCCCCAGGCTGGAGGTGACAGGCCGTGACAAGGGCACCCTGGAGCTGTCCCAGGGTGGCACTCACAGCACTCTGGGGTGCCCTGGGATGGTGACACTGTCCCAAACCCCTCTGTCCCCAGGCTGGAGGTGACAGGCCGTGACGAGGGCACGCTGGAGCTGTCCCTGGGCCCCGGCGGGCACCGGCTGCTGGTGACAGAGCGCCCGTTCCGCCTGGACCTGCTGCGGCACCGGGAGCTGCTCTGCTCCGTCAACGCCCGCGGCCTCCTCGTCTTCGAGCACCAGCGGCGCCGCCGGGACTCGTGAGTGACCTAAAAACGCCGTAAAAAAACCCTCAAAACCCTCAAAAATCCTCAAGGAACCTTCAACCCTCTGCAAAAATAACAACCCCATAAAACCCCTGAGAAACCTTCAAAATACTCCCCAAAAATGCATTAAAATCCCTTAAAACCCTCTTAAAATAATCCCCAAAAAAACACATAAAAATCACTCAAAAACCCTCAAAATAACCCCAAAAACTACTTAAAGATCACTCAAAACCCCTCAAAATAACCCCTGAGATTCATGTAAAAATTCCTTAAAATAGCTGAAAAAGCCCTTAGAAACCTTCAAAAAATTCTTAACAAACTCTGAAAAAATCCTCTAACAATCCACAAAAAGCTCTCAAAAACCCACAAAATACTCCCTCAAAATCATATTAAAAACCCTCAAACCCCCCCCAAAAACCCCTATCAAACCCTCATAAAATCCACAAAACCCCAAAAAACCCTTGAAGAACTCTCCAAAAAACCCTTAAAAAACCTCACAAAAACCCTCAAAAAAGCCTCAAAGTACCCCCCAAAAAAACATTAAAAAACCCTCGAAAAAACCTCACAAAAAACCCCTCAAAAATGCCAAAAAAAATTGTTAAAAAAGCCCCACAGAAGCCCCCAAATCCCCCCCAGGCCGTTGGTTGCAGCGGGAGCGGGGCCGGCAGCGCTCAAGGGGGGGGTGGGGGGTGTCCCCCCCCCCCCAAAGCACAGAGGGGGTCGGGGGTCGCCCCCCGAGCTGAGGGGGGGTCCCCAGGGCCCGGGGGGGCCGCGCTGACTCTCTGTGTTTCTGTTTTGGTGCCCCCCACCCCCAGTCTGGCGGATAAAGTTAGTTCTGTGTGGGATAAGATCAAGAGCCTTTTCCGTAGGTAAATCCATGGAATGCGCCCCCAAAAACCCCCCCCCAAAAACCCCCCCGGACCCCCCCCTCAAAAAGGGACCCCCCCCTTCTCACAGTGGGAGGGGGTAGGAGTAGCTGGGGGGGCTTGGAATCCCCCCCAAAAAAAGGGGGAGCAGGAGCAGCTTGGGGGGAGTTGCTGTGGCCCCCAAAAAATCGGGGAGGGGGCTGGAGTAGCCAGGGGGGGTCTGTGCCCCCCCAAACCCCCCTCCCCAAATTGAAGGGTCAGGTGTAGCCAGGGGGGGTCTGTGCCCCCCTCCCCAAATTGAAGGGTCAGGTGTAGCCAGGGGGGGTCTGGACACCCCAAAAATGAGGAGATTCCCCCCCCCAATCCCCCCCAGAGTGGGCAGGAGCAGCTCCAAAATTCGGGGTCCCCCCAAAATTCGGGGTCCTGGGGGTGCCCCTTGTCCCTGCCCCCCCCTCTTTGGGGCACCCCAGGACCCCAAATTCCCACAGGGACCCCCCCAAGGACCCCCCAGGCGAGGAGGGGGCGGCGCAGGAGGGACCCGAGGACGGCACTGGCAGCACCCAGAGCGAGAAGGTGACAAGGACAAGGGGGGGACACTGGGGTGGGACACCCCCAAATTAAAACCCCCCCACACACCCCTTTTTTGGGGAGGGGTCCCCCCCATTCCTGACTGGATTTGTCCCCCCCCAGCCCACAGAGCCCCCGGCAGAGCCCGAGGAGGAGCCGGGGGCCTGGGAGGAGACGTTCAAAACGCACACGGACAGCAAACCCTACGGTGGGGACACCTGGGGACACCTGGGGACGCTGGGAGGGACACGGGGGGACCCCTGTGACCCCCCCAAACCCCTTCTCCCCACAGGACCCACCTCGGTGGGGTTGGATTTCTCCCTGCCTGGATTCGAGCACGTGTACGGCATCCCCGAGCACGCCGACAACCTGCGGCTGCGGCCCACCGAGTGAGCCGGGGACACTGGGGACACTGGGGACACTTTGGGGACACTGGGGACACTGTGGGGACATTGGGGACACCACAGGGACGTTGGGGTGACACAGAGACACGGAGGGACACGAGGATGTGGGGGCACAGGAGCATGGTGAGGGCTGACGGTGGCGCTGAGGGGGCGGTGGTGTCACCGTGGGAGGACAGGAGCGCTGTGGGGTGACAGTGACAGTGACAGCAGTGACGGTGACAGCAGTGACAGCAACAGCAGTGACAGTGACAGCAGTGACAGCGACAGCAGTGACAGCGACAGCGATGCTGTGTGCGGGTGGCAGCAGCGATGGTGGCTTCATGGGGTGACAGTGACATCCTGGGGGTGTTCCTAACCTTGTCCCCGTGTCCCTGATGTCCCCAGGGCGGGTGGCCTGTACTGGTTGAACACCCCTGGGGATGTCCCTGACCCCTGGCAGTGTCCCTGAGTGTCCCCATGTCCCCTGGGGGGGTGACCCGTACTGGTTGAACACCCCTGGCAGTGTCCCCATCCCCCTGTCAGCGTCCCTGAGTGTCCCCATGTCCCCAGGGTGGGTGACCCGTACTGGTTGAACACCCCTGGCAGTGTCCCCATCCCCTGGCAGTGTCCCCGTCCCCCTGGCAGCGTCCCCATCCCCTGTCAGTGTCCCTGAGTGTCCCCATGTCCCCAGGGGGGGTGACCCGTACCGCCTGTACACCCCTGGCAGTGTCCCCGTCCCCCTGGCAGCGTCCCTGAGTGTCCCCGTGTCCCCAGGGGGGGTGACCCTGACCCCTGGCAGTGTCCCCATCCCCTGTCAGTGTCCCTGAGTGTCCCCGTGTCCCCAGGGGGGGTGACCCTGACCCCTGGCAGTGTCCCCGTCCCCCTGGCAGCGTCCCTGAGTGTCCCCGTGTCCCCAGGGGGGGTGACCCGTACCGCCTGTACAACCTGGACGTGTTCCAGTACGAGGTGTTCACGCCCATGGCCCTGTACGGCTCTGTGCCGCTGCTGCTCGCCCACCGGCCCCGCCTCAGCCTCGGCCTCTTCTGGCTCAACGCCGCTGAGACCTGGGTGGACATCGGCTCCAACACGGCCGGGAAGGTCAGCTGGGGGAGTTTGGGGGGGATTTGGGGGGTTCTGGTTGGGTTTGGGGGGTCCTGGGTGGACATCGGCTCCAACACGGCCAGGAAGGTCAGCTGGGGGATTTTGGGGAAGTTTTGGGGGGTCCCGGGTGGACATCAGCTCCAACACGGCCAGGAAGATCTGGTGGGGAGGTTTGGGGAGGTTTGGGGGAGGTTTGGGGGGGGTCCTGGTTGGGTTTGGGGGGTCCTGGGTGGACATCGGCTCCAACACGGCCAGGAAGGTCAGCTGGGGGAGTTTGGGGGGATTTGGGGGAGGTTTGGGGGTTCCTGGGTGGACATTGGCTCCAACACGGCTGGGAAGGTCCGGCAGAGGGGTCTGGGGGAGGTCTGGGGAGGTTTGGGGGGTCCAGGGTGGGTTTGGGGGTTCTTGGGTGGACATCAGCTCCAACATGGCCAGGAAGGTCTGGCTGGGGGGGGTTTGGGGGGGTCCTAGCTGGATTTGGGGGTTTCTGGGGGGACATTGGCTCCAACACCACTGAGAGATCCAAGAGGGGTTTGGGGGGTTCTGGAGGGGATTTGGGGGGTCTGGGGTCTTTGAGAGGCCAAGACCACCGGGAAAGTCCAAGAGGGGAATTTGGTGGGTCTGGGGTGGTCTCTGTTTATCCCAGTGGGAGTTTGGGGTTGCTGACCCCCTGTGCCACCCCCAGACCCTTTTTGGGAAGCTCCTGGATTACATGCAGGGGGGGGGTGAGACCCCCCAGACCGAGGTGCGCTGGATGTCCGAGAGCGGCGTCATCGACGTCTTCCTGCTGCTGGGGCCGGGGCCCGCCGACGTCACCGCCCAGTACGGGAGGCTGACCGGTACGGGGACACTGGGGACACTGGGGACACTGGGGACACTGGGGACACTGGGATTGGGACATCAGTACAGGAGAGTGACCGGTACGGGGACACTGGGACACTGGGGACACTGGGATTGGGACACTGGGGATACTGGGGACACCAGTACAGGAGACTGACCGGTACGGGGACACTGGGGATACTGGGATGGGGACACTGGGGACACTGGGATGGGGACACTGGGGACACTGGGGATACTGGGACACTGGGATGGGGACACCAGTATGGGAGGCTGACCGGTACGGGGACACTGGGGACACTGGGATGGGGACCTGGGGACACTGGGGATACTGGGGACACTGGGATAGGGACACTGGGGACACTGGGGACACTGGGATGGGGACACCAGTATGGGAGGCTGACCGGTACGGGGACACTGGGGACACTGGGGACACTGGGGACACTGGAGATACTGGGGTGGGGGCACTGGGGACACTGGGGATACTGGGGACACCAGTATGGGAGACTGACCGGTACGGGGACACTGGGGACACTGGAGACACTGGGGACACCAGTACAGGAGACTGACTGGTACAGGGACACCGGGGACACTTGGGACACTGGAGATACTGGAGATACTGGGGATACTGGGATGGGGACACTGGGATTGGGACATTGGGATGGGGACAGGGACACCAGTACGAGAGACTGACCGGTACGGGGACACTGGGGACACTGGGGATACTGGGATGGGGACACCAATACGGGAGACTGGTACGCGGGGACACTGGGGACACTGGGGATCCTGGGGTGGGACATTGGGATGGGGACAGGGACACCAGAACAGAGCCCTGACCAGTACTGGACACTGGGGACACCGCAAATTTCTCTCCCTCAGCCCCGTTCCCATCCTCAGGGGGATTTTTGGGGGATTTCTCAAGTTTGATCTTGCCCAGTTTTTTTGTTCTTAGAGTTATTTCTGCCCCATTCCCACTTTTAGGATTATTTTCAGAGGATTCCTGCCCCATTCCCACTTTTAGGATTATTTTCAGGGCATTCCCACCCCATTCCCACTTTTAGGATTATTTTCAGGGCATTCCCACCCCATTCCCACTTTTGGGGTTATTTTCAGAGGATTCCCACCCCATTCCCACTTTTGGGGTTATTTTCAGGGCGTTTCCACCCTACCCCACTTTTAGGATTATTTTAAGGGATCTCTCCCATCTGGCCCTGCCCCATCCCCATTTTTGGGGCCGTTTTGGGCAATTTCACTCCCGTTTCTGCCCCTTGCCCAGGCACGCAGGCGCTGCCCCCCCTGTTCTCCCTGGGCTACCACCAGAGCCGCTGGAATTACCAGGACGAGGCGGACGTGGAGGCCGTGGAGAGGGGCTTCGAGGAGCACGAGCTGCCCCTGGACGTGCTCTGGCTGGACATCGAGCACGCCGACGGCAAACGCTACTTCACCTGGGACCCCGCCAAATTCCCCAACCCGCGGGGAATGCTGGAGCGCCTGGCGGCCCGGAAACGCAGGGTGGGGATGGGAATGGGGTGGGAATGGATTGGGAATGGGGTGGGAATGGGATTCTGCAAAATTCCCCCATTCTCGGGGGATGCTGGAGCACCTGGCGGCCCGGAAACGCAGGGTGGGGATGGGATTGGGATTGGGAATGGGGTGGGATTGGGATTGGGATTGGGATTGGGATTGGGATTGGGATTGGGATTGGGATTGGGAATGGGATTGGGAATGGGTGGGATTGGGATTGGGGTGGGAGCCGGGTTGGGAATAGGGTGGAAGCAGGATTGGGGTTGGGAATGGGATCCTGCAAAATTCCCCAACCCGCGGGGCATGCTGGAGTGCCTGGCGGCCCAGAAACGCAGGGTGGGGATGGGAATGGGGTGGGAATGGATTGGGAATGGGGTGGGAATGGGGTGGGAATGGGATTAGGAATGGGATTGGGAATGGGGTGGGATTGGGAATGGTGTGGGAATGGGATCCTGCAAAATTCCCCCATTCTCGGGGGATGCTGGAGCACCTGGCGGCCCGGAAACGCAGGGTGGGGATGGGAATGGGATTGGGATTGGGATTGGGATTGGGATTGGGATTGGGATTGGGATTGGGATTGGGATCCTGCGGAATTCCCAAAGCTCCTGGAGCAGCTGGCAGCACAGAAATGCAGGATGGGGATGAGAAGGGGAAGGGGATTGGGTTTGGGACAGAGAACAGGAGTGGAATTGGGATTTGGTGTGGGTTTGGGGTTGGTTTGGAATGGAATTGGGAATAGGAATGGGACTGGGATGGGGAATGGGGTCAGGAGCAAGATGGGGGATAGGAAATGGAAAACGGGATTGGAATCGGACCAGAAATGAGCTGGACATTGGGATTGAGATCAGGATCAGGAATGAAAATTAGAATTGGGGTCCTCCTGCCCAGACAGTGACAGTGGGGACCCCACAAAGGCATTTTGGGGTTATTCTGGGTGGTTTTGTGTCCGGGGACCGGGGTGGGGACGGGAATTGGGAACGTTCCCTTGGCCACTGCCCCTCTGGTCACTGCCCCGTGGTCACTCACCCTGTGGTCACTCACCCTGTGGTCACTCCCCCGTGGTCACTCACCCTGTGGTCACTCCCCCATGGTCACTCACCCTGTGGTCACTCCCCCCATGGTCACTCCCCCGTGGTCACTCCCCGTGGTCACTCCCTGTGGTCACTCTCACCCTGTGGTCACTCTCACCCTGTGGTCACTCCCCTGTGGTCACTCCCCATGGTCACTCCCCCGTGGTCACTCCCTGTGGTCACTCCCTGTGGTCACTCCCCCCACAGATGGTCAGCATCGTGGACCCTCACATCAAGGTGGACGGGGGGTACCGGGTGCACTCGGAGCTGCGGGCGCGGGGCCTCTACGTCAAAACCAAGGATGGCAACGACTACGAGGGCTGGTGCTGGCCCGGTCAGTGGGGCTGGGGGGGCTTTTAGGGGGTTTTGGGGAGTCTTCAAGGGGTTTTGGGGGATTTTGGGGGAGTCCTCGAGGGGTTTTAGGGGATTTTGGGGGGGTCTGGGGGCTCCTGAAGGGATTTTGGGGGGTGTCGGGGTGCTCGGTGAGCTGCACATCAAGACCGAGGATGGTCTGGCTACAAAGGGTGGTGTTGGAGCAGTCAGTGGGGCTGGGAGGGGTCCTCGAGGGCTTTTAGAGGATTTTGTGGGGGTCCTCGAGGGGTTTTAGGGGATTTTGGGAGGGTTTGGGGGCTCCTGAAGGGATTTTTGGGGTGTCTGGGAATGCTTGGGGAGTCGCAGATCAAGACCGAGGATGGTCTGGCTACAAAGGGGGGTGGTGGTGGTTCAGTCAGTGGGGCTGGGGGGAATTTGGGGTGGTTTGGGGGGATTTTGGGGTGGTTTTGGGGTCTCCAGGGAGGTCACAAGCCCCCCTGTGTCCCCCCCAGGCTCCTCAGCATACCCCGACTTCACCAACCCCGAGATGCGCGAGTGGTGGGCGAACATGTTTGCCTACGACCAGTACGAGGTGAGGACCCCCAAAATCTCTGTCAGACCCCCCCAAATCTCCATCAGACCCCCCCAGAGCCCCAGGATCCCCTCAAAGCATTCCCAGAACCCTGGGACCCCCCCCCCCAAATTCCCCTCCCCACCTTTCCCCCCTCTCACCCTCCTCCCTTGGGGCTTCTCCTCCTCCTCCCCTTGGAGACACCCCCCCATCTTTTTGGGAGGATTTTGGGGAACCCCCTGAAGATTTTAGGACCCCTCCCATATTTTGGGATTTCCCTGCTGATTTTTGGGGTTCTCCTGAGCTTCAAGCCCTCCCTAATTTTAGGGAACCCCCACAAATCTCTCCCCACCCCTTTTTTCTCCCTCTCACCCTTTTTGGAGACCCCGCCTTGGTTTTCTGCCCCAATTTTGGGGATCCCCTGGGAGGGTTTTAAAACCCCCCCATATTTTTGGGGTCCCCCCGCTGATTTGGGGTCCCCCCAGGGCTCCACGGAGGCGCTGTTCACCTGGAATGACATGAACGAGCCGTCGGTGTTCAGCGGCCCCGAGGTGACGATGCACAAGGACGCGCGGCACTTCGGGGGCTGGGAGCACCGGGAGCTGCACAACATCTACGGGCTCTACGTGGTGAGACCCCCACCCAAAACCCCCCCAGGGACACCCCAAAAACCCCACAGGGACCCCCCAAAAAAATCCCGATCTCCCTGAGCCCCCCCAAACCCCTCAGGGACCCCCCTAAACCTTGGGTGGTTCGAGGGCTGGGAGCACCTGTGGGCTCTTTGTGGTGAGATTCCCCCCCAAAAATCCTCTGGGACACCCCCCAGATCTCCTGAGAGACCCCAAAATCCTCACAGGGACACCCCAAAAACCCCACAGGGACCCCCAAAAAAATCCCGATCTCCCTGAGGCCCCCAAACCCCTTTAAAACCCCTCTTGGGCCCCTCCAATTCCCCATTCATTTCCCTCCAAACCCCTTCAAGGCCCCCCAAAGCCCTTTAGGATCCTCCAAACCCTTTTAGCTGCCCCCAAACCCACAATCCCCCCTTCATTTCTCCCCAAACCTTTCTAGGACCCCCAAAACTGTTTTAGATCCCCACAAACCCCCTTTAAGATCCCCCAAACCCCCTTTAGGATCCCCCAAACCCTCTCAATCCCCCCTTCATTTCTCCCCAAACCCCTTTAGGACCCCCAAAACTGTTTTAGATCCCCACAAACCCCTTTTAGGCCCCCCAAATCTCCTTTTAGGCCCCCCAAACCCCCTTTAGGAACCCCCAAACCTTCTCAATTCCCCCTTCATTTTCCCCCAAAACTGTTTTAGACCCCCACAAAACCCTTTTAGGCCCCCCAAACCCTCTTTAGGAACCCCCAAACCTTCTCAATTCCCCCTTCATTTTCCCCCAAACCCCTTTAGCCTCCCCAAAACCTGTTTTAGATGCCTGAAACCTCCTTTAAGATCCCCCAAACCTTCTCAATTCCCCCTTCATTTCCCCCAAAACCCCTTTGGCTCTCTCCAATCCCTTTGGGGTGGGGTTTGGGATCGGGTTAGGGGTCAGGTTTTGGATAGGGTTAGGGGTCAGGTTTTGGGTTAGGGGTAGGGGTAGGTTTTGGGTGGGTTTTGGGTGGGTTTTGGGTGGGTTTGGGATCGGGTTAGGGGTCAGGTTTTGGGTAGGGTTTTGGGGTGGGTTTTGGGTGGGTTTTGGGTGGGTTTGGGATCGGGTTAGGGGTCAGGTTTTGGGTAGGGTTTTGAGGTGGGTTTTGGGTGGGTTTGGGATCGGATTAGGGGTCAGGTTTTGGATAGGGTTAGGGGTCAGGTTTTGGGTAGGGTTTTGGGTGGGTTTTGGGGTCAGGTTTTGGGTGGGTTTTGGGTGGGTTTTGGGGTCAGGTTTTGGGTGGGTTTTGGGGTGGGTTTTGGGTGGGTTTGGGATCGGGTTAGGGGTCAGGTTTTGGGTGGGTTTTGGGGTCAGGTTTTGGGTGGGTTTTGGGGTGGGTTTTGGGGTCAGGTTTTGGGTGGCTTTTGGGGTGGGTTTTGGGGTCAGGTTTTGGGTGGCTTTTGGGGTGGTTTTTTGGGGTGCCTGACCCCATTTTCCCCATTGCCAGCACAAGGCCACGGCCGAGGGGCAGATCCGGCGCTCGGGGGGGCGGCTCCGGCCCTTCGTGCTCAGCCGCGCCTTCTTCGCCGGCTCCCAGCGCTACGGTGAGGACTGGGGGCAAATCCCGGGAATTTGGGCAAATCCTGGAATTCTGGGGGGTGGGCCAGGATGGAGGGGAACCTCCCTGAGCTGAGACACCCCCCAAACCCCCCCAGGTGCGGTTTGGACCGGGGACAACACGGCCGATTGGGAGCACCTGAGGATCTCCATCCCCATGTGCCTGAGCTTCGGGCTGGCCGGGCTGGCGTTCTGTGGGGGTGAGCCCAACTGGGAGCACTGGGAGTACTGGGAATGGGTCAGGGATTGGGGATGGGATAGGGAATGGGTCAGGGATCGGGTTATGGGATAGGGATGGGGTCAGGGATTGGGTCAGGGATTGGGTTATGGGGTCAGGGATTGGGTTATGGGATAGGGAATAGGGTCAGGGATTGGGTTATGGGACAGGGAATGGGGTCAGGGATTGGGTTATGGGACAGGGATTGGGGTCAGGGATTGGGTTATGGGATAGGGATGGGGTCAGGGATGGGATCCAGAATATAAATGGGACCAGCATCAGTAATGTTTTAGGACCAGGATTGGGGTCTGGACCAGAACCAGGATCTAGGATCAGAATTGGGAGCAGGATCAGGAATGGGATCAGGAACTGGGACCAGGACTGGGATCAACATCAGGACTGGGATTGGGATGAGGACCAAGACCAGGATTGGGATCGGGGCTGGGACCAGGATCAGAACCAGGACCAGGATCTGGGCTCAGGACTGGGATCAGGATTGGGATCAGGACCAGGATCTGGGCTCAGGATTGGGATCAGGACCAGGATCAGGACCAGGATCTGGGCTCAGGGCTGGGATCAGGACCAGGATCTGGGCTCAGGCTGGGATCAGGACCAGGATCTGGGCTCAGGGCTGGGATCAGGACCAGGATCTGGGCTCAGGATTGGGATCAGAACCAGAACTGGGCTCAGGACTGGGATCAGAACCAGCACCGGGATCTGGGACCGGGATCAGGCTCGGGATCCGGGCTCACTGCCCCCCCTGCCCCGTTGGCAGCGGACGTGGGCGGATTTTTCCAGAACCCCGGCCCGGAGCTGCAGGTGCGCTGGTACCAGGCCGGGGCCTTCCAGCCCTTCTTCCGCGCCCACGCGCACCTGGACACGGCGCGGCGCGAGCCCTGGCTGCTGAGCCCCGAGCACCTGGCCATGGTCAGGGCCGCGCTGCGGCGCCGCTACGCCCTGCTGCCCACGTGGTACACGGCCTTCTACCGCTGCCACCGCCAGGGCATCCCCGTCATGAGGTGTGGGAACCCTAAAAACCCCGAATTCACCCCAAAAACCCACCTGAGTAACCCCAAACCCCACTGCTGCCCACGTGGTACACGGCCTTCTACCGCTGCCACCGCCAGGGCATCCCCGTCATGAGGTGTGGGACCCTAAAAACCCCGAATTCACCCCAAAAACCCACCTGAGATAACCCTAAATCCACCCTAAATCCACCCTGCTGCCCACGTGGTACATGGCCTTCTACCGCTGCCACCGCCAGGGCATCCCCGTCATGAGGTGTGGGACCCCAAAAAACCCCGAATTCACCCCAAAAACCCACCTGGGTAACCCCAAACCCCACTGCTGCCCACGTGGTACACGGCCTTCTACCGCTGCCACCGCCAGGGCATCCCCGTCATGAGGTGTGGGAACCCTAAAAACCCCAAATCTACCCCAAAAACCCACCTGGGTAACCCCAAATCCACCTGAGATAACCCTAAATCCACCCCAAATCCACCCCAAATCCACCCTGCTGCCCACGTGGTACACGGCCTTCTACCGCTGCCACCGCCAGGGCATCCCCGTCATGAGGTGTGGGACCCCAAAAAACCCTGAATTCACCCCAAAAACCCACCTGGGTAACCCCAAACCCCACTGCTGCCCACGTGGTACACGGCCTTCTACCGCTGCCACCGCCAGGGCATCCCCGTCATGAGGTGTGGGACCCAAAAAACCCTGAATTCACCCCAAAAACCCACCTGAGATAACCCTAAATGCACCCCAAACCCCACTGCTGCCCACGTGGTACATGGCCTTCTACCGCTGCCACCGCCAGGGCATCCCCGTCATGAGGTGTGGGAACCCTAAAAACCCCAAATCTACCCCAAAAACCCACCTGGGTAACCCCAAATCCACCTGAGATAACCCTAAATCCACCCCAAATCCACCCCAAATCCACCCTGCTGCCCACGTGGTACACGGCCTTCTACCACTGCCACCGCCAGGGCATCCCCGTCATGAGGTGTGGGAACCCTAAAAACCCCGAATTCACCCCAAAAACCCACCTGAGTAACCCCAAACCCCACTGCTGCCCACGTGGTACACGGCCTTCTACCGCTGCCACCGCCAGGGCATCCCCGTCATGAGGTGTGGGACCCAAAAACCCCAAATCCACCCTAAAAACCCACCCAGGATAACCCCAAATCCACCCCAAAAACCTACCTAGGGTAACCCTAAATCCATCCAGGATAGCTCCAAACCCCCTGACCACAAACCCCCAAAATGCCCCAAACCCCCCTGACCCCAAACCCCCAAAATACCCCCAAAACCCCCTGACCCCAAATCCCCTGACCACAAACCCCCTGACCCCAAAGCCCCAAAATGCCCCCAAACCCCCTGACCCCAAACCCCACTGTCCCCCCAGACCCCTGTGGATGGAATTCCCAGATGACCCCCAGACCTTCGCCATGGATGACCAATACATGATCGGTGAGGGGGAGTCCCTGACCCTTTTTAGGGTCCCTGACTCCCTTTTTGGGGTCCCTGACCCCTTTTAGGATCCCTTTTGGGGTCATTTTTGGGGTTTTCCCCTTGCTGACCCCTGTTCCCCAGACCGGGTGCTCCTGGTGCACCCCGTGACAGAACCGGGCGCCCGTGGGGTCAACGTGTACCTGCCTGGGGAGGGAGAGGTGAGTGAGGGGATTTTGGGGTGTTTTGGGGTTTTTTTTAGGGTTTTTTGGGGGTTCAGGACCCTTCTGAACCCTAAATTTACCTCCCCCAGGTCTGGTACAATGATGAGACCCATGAGCAGCACCGGGCACCCCAGACCCTCTATGTGCCCGTCACCCTCAGCACCGTGGGTTTTTGGGGGGGCTCAAGGGGTTTGGGGAGGGTGCTGGGACCCTAAAACACCTGGGAGACCCTGAAACTTCCCCTGCAGACCCTAAAATTCCCCCTCGACACCCCAAAATCCTCCCCTGATCCCCCTGTTCCTGCATGGGGAGGGTGGTGCCCATCACCCTCAGCACCGTGGGTTGTTGTTTGAGGGGTTTTTGGGGGGCTCAAGGGGTTTGGGGAGGGTGTTGGGACCCCAAAAACCTCCCTGGAGACCCCAGAACTTCCATGGTGACCCCAAAATCCCCTTGGAGACCCCCAAACCCTCCTGCATCCCCCCCCAGATCCCTGTGTTCCAATGGTGGGGGGGACAGTGGGGGTGACCCCCCAAGCACTGGGGATGGCCTGGGGTGTTTTGGGGTTTTTTTGGGCGGGGTTTGAGGGGATTTGGGTTTTTTTTTATTGGGGTTTTTGGGGTGCTGACCCCTCGGTGCCCCCCAGATCCCGGTGTTCCAGCGGGGGGGGACGGTGATCCCACGCCAGGACCGACCTCGCCGCTCCACCGAGGCCATGAAGAACGACCCCTTCACCCTCTACGTGGCCCTGAGCCCCCAGGTGAGCGTGGGGACCCCAAAACCTCTCCAGGAACCCCAAAACCCCTGCCAGGAACCCCAAAATTCCCCCAAACACCTTCCAGGTGAGTGCAGGGACCCCGAATTCCCCCCAGGGACCCCAAAAACTCTTCCTGGGACCCCCAAAACCCCTCTGAGTCACTTCCAGACCCCCTCATTGTCCCCCAAACCCCCTCAGGACCCCCTGAAAGCCCTCAAGACCTCCCCCAAATCTGCTGAGACTCCCCCCAAACCCCCCAGGACCTCCCCAAACCCTTCTGAGACTCCCCCAAAACCTCCCCAAACCTTTCTGGGACCCCCCCAAACCCCCTTTTGTCCCCCAGGGCACGGCGCAGGGGGATCTGTACCTGGATGATGGGGTCAGCTTCGACTACGCCACCAAAAACGCATTCCTGCACCGGCACTTCAGCTTTGCCAATGGCACACTCACCTCCAGGTACCCAAAATATCCCCAAAATAGCCCAAAATATCCTAAAATATTGAAAAAATACTGCCTGAGACAGCCCCAGGGTACCCTGATTGCCAGGTACCTAAAAATACCCTAAAATACGCCCAAAACTGCCCCCCAAAAAAACTCCCAGGCACCTTCACAGGCAGGTACCCCAAACACCCCAAAACCAACGGGGAAAAAGGGGGGAAATGTGAGGGGAAAAGGGAAACGTGAGGGGGGAAAAGGGTGGGAAAATGTGAGGGGACAAAAAGGCCTGGAAAATGAGAGGGGAAAAGGGGAACCACGAGGGAAGAAAAGGGCGAGAAACGTGAGAGGAGGAAAAAGGCGGAAACATGAGGGGAGAAAGGAAAATGTGAGGGGAGAAAGAGAAACGTGAGGGGGAAAAAGGGCGGGAAACGTGAGGGGGAAAAGGGAAATGTGAGGGGAAAAAAGAGTGGGAAACGTGAGGGGAAGAAAATGGCCGGAAAACGTGAGGGGACAAAAAGGGCGGGAAACATGAGGGGACAAAAAGGGCGGGAAAACGTGAGGGGTCAAAAAGGGCGGGAAAATGTGAGGGGAGAAAAAGAGCGGGAAAACGTGAGGGGAAAAAAGAGCGGGAAAACGTGAGGGGAAAAACCCAGCCCCAAAAATAACCCAAATTACTGAAAAATACCCCTCAAATTCACCCCAAAACAACCCCTAGGAACCCTCACGGTCAGGTACCCAAAAATGGTCCTAAAATATCCCCAAAACAGCTCAAAAATACCCCCAAAGCAGCCATCAGGCACCCTCACAGCCAGGTGCACAAAAATACCCTAAAAATACCCCAAAGTCACCCCAAACCCCTCCCAGGAACCCTCATGGTCATGAACCCAAAATACCCCAAAACCAGCTCCAAAATACCCCAAAAATATCCCGGGACGCCCCCAAATCTCCATTTCTTCTGGGTCCTGTCTGTGATGGTGTTGAGGGATCAGGGGAGATTTTGGGGGTATTTTTTGGGGGTCTGGGACCCCCCCTTTGACCCTTTTGTCCCCCCCAGCTCTGCTGACCCCCGCGGGTCCATGTCCAGCCCGGCCTGGCTGGAGCGAGTGGTCATCCTTGGGGTGGGGCAGCCGGACAGCGCCCTGCTGACCACCCATGGTGAGAGGGATTTGGGGGCATTTGGGGGTTTTAGGGTGGATTTTGGGGTTTTTTGGGGGGGTTTTAGGGTGGATTTTGGGGGTTTTGGGGGGGGTTTTGATGGGGTCATCCTGGGGGTGGGGAGGCCGGAGAGCACCTGGCTCAGGATGGACAATGAGGGGTTGGGGGAGGATTTTGGGGGATCCTGAGTAGATTTTGGGGTTTCTGGGGGATTTTTGGGGTTCCTGAGGGAGGATTTTGGGATCCCTATTGTCCTTGAGAGAGTTTTCGGTTTTTGAGGGGAATTTGGGATCTTTGAGGGAGGGTTTGGGATCCCTGAGGGGATTTTGTTGTCCTTCAGAGAATTTTGGGGTTTTGAGGGGAATTTGGAGTCCCTGAGGTGAATTCGGGGTCCCTCATGGGAAATTTGGGGTTTCTGAGGAGCATTTTGGGTTTCTGGGGAGCATTTTGGGTTCCTGATGGGATTTTGGGCTCTGTGAGCTGGAGCTTTAGGATTCCTCAGGGCTTTTGTGTTCCTGGTGGATTTTTGGGATCCCTGACCCCAGATTTGGGATCCCTGACCCCGAATTCTGTGTCCCCCTCCCCAGACGGTTCCCAGACCCCGCTGCAGTTCCAGTACGACCCCGAGCGCTCGGTGCTGACCCTGCGGCGTCCGGGGGTCCCCATGGGGGCTGACTGGAGCATCTCCCTTCGATAATGGACGGGGGGGGGCCCCCGGACCCCCCCCAAAATCCCCCCTGAACCCCCCGGGCCCCCCCAGAGCCCCCCAAAAAACCTCAAATCCCCCCTCCCCCCCTAAACCCCCTGCTGCTGTTTGAGGAGCCCAGAACTGGGGGTGGGGGTTGGGGTTTGAGTCCCCCAGGATGAGGGGGGAGCCCCCCCCAAAATGAGGATTGAGCCCCCCCAAATTAGGGGTTGAGACCCCCCCAAAAATGAGGGGTCAGTCCCTCCCCCCATAATGAGGATTGAGCCCCCCCCAAATGAGGGGTCAGACCCACCCCAAATCAGGGTTTGAGCCCCCTCCATTTTACCCCAAATTTGGGGGAGTTTGGGGTCTCTGAGCCCACAAATTTGAGGTTGAGGGGTGAATCTGCCCCCCCCCCCCCAAATTAGGGGGGTTTGGAGGGGTCTGAAACCCCCTAAATTGGGGTGTCCCGCCCCAAATTTGGGTGGGGGTCGCGTCGAGGGGGGGGGGTTGGGGACCAAGGCTCTGCGTGCGCCCCCCCCGCGCCCCCTCCCCCTTTTTTTCTGCCCCTCCCCCACCCCCGGGAGGGTCTGGGGGGGGGTTTGGGGACCCCTCCCCCCTCTTTTTGGGGTGGGGGAGGGGCAGAGCCGGGTGGGGGTGGGGGAGAGGCGCAGCGCCGCGCGGAGTTTTGATAAAACACGAAATAAAACCAAATAAAAATCGGGAATTTGGGCAATTTTGGGATCCCGAACGGGGGGGGGGTGGGGGGGAGGCCGGAACCTTTCTTGCGACCCCCGGAACTTTTCACCCGCGGGACCCGGGGGTAGGGGGGGAATATTACGAAGACGAACCGGAAGTCGCTGTCAGACCGGAAGTGCTGTCCCACCGGAGCCTCCGCGTCCCCGAAAGCGGCGCCGGCCCCGCCCCCCTCTCACCGGAACCCCCCCCGTCCCCGGGACCCCCCGACCCCTCCCCACGGACCCCCGGCAGGGCTCGAAACCCCCCGGACACCCTCCCGAGACCGGGCCGGCAGCAGCGCCACGTCCGCACTGGGAGTGAAGCGGGACTGGGAGCACTGGGGAGGGAACTGGGATTGAGGGGGGGAGACTGGGAGTGAACTGGGATTGGGGGGGGGCGACTGGGAGCACTGGGAAGAGCCGCTGAAGACCCCCGGGAGGGGAGGATGTGAAAGAGGGGACCCCCCCCAGGACCCCCCCGACCCTCCCAGGACCCTCCCCGACCCCCCCAGACCTTCCCAGGACCCCCCGGGACCCCCTGAGAGCCCTCGGGACCCCCCCAAGACCCCCCCGCGATGCGGCTCCGCCTCAGGAACGTTTTCCTCGTTTATTTCGTGGTGTCGCTCGTGGGGCTCTTCTGCGCCCTGCGGGAGCTCGGTGAGAGCCGGGGGAGGGGGATTTGGGGGGGTCTGGGGGGCTTTAGGGGGGTCTGGGGGGGTCTGGACCCCCCTCGGGCTGGGCTGAGCCCGCCCAGAGGGGATTTGGGGGGGTCCGGAGAGGTCTGGGGGGATTTTGGGGGAGGATCTGGAGGGTTTGGGGGCTCTGGGAGTGATTTGGGGTGGTTTGGGGGCGATTTTGGGGGGCATTTGGGGTTCTAGGGGTGATTTTGGGGGGGATCTGGGGGTTCTAAAGGGGTCTGTGAGAATTTGGGGGGATCTGGGGCGATTTTGGGGGAAGATCTGGAGGATTTGGGGGAAGATCTGGAGGATTTTGGGGGTCTGGGGTGGATTGGGGGCGTCCAGAAGGGTCTGGGGGGAGCTCTGAGGGAGGATCTAGAAGGTTCGGGGGGATTTGGGGGGAATTTGGGGAAGTCCGAGAGGATTTGGGGGCTCTGGGGGCCATTTTGGGGTGATTTGGGGAGGATTTTGGGGGTCCCTGACGCCCCCTCCCCCCCCAGGCCGGCCCTGTCCCTGCCCCCCCCCCGAGCCCGAGCGGCGCCGGGGCCGCCCCGGGGGGGGCGCGGGGGGGGAGGGGCTGCCCCCGATCTACGTGGTGACCCCGACGTACGCCAGGTGAGCCCCCAGACCCACAATAACCCCCCCAGAGCCCCCAGACCCACAATAACCCCCCCAGAGCCCCCAGACCCACAATAACCCCCCCCAGAGCCCCCAGACCCACAATAACCCCCCCAGAGCCCCCAGACCCACAATAACCCCCCCCAAAGCCCCCAGACCCATTTACACCCCCTCATCTTCCCCCCAGGCAGAGCTGCTGCAGCCCCCAGACCCCAAATCCTTTCTGGGTTCCCCCAGCCCCAATTTCTCCTCCCCTGAGACCTCCAGGCCGCCCCCAGACCCATTTTAACCCCCCCCAAAGCCCCCAGACCAATTGTAACCCCCCCAAAGCCCCCAGCCCCATTTTGACCCCCCCAAAGCCCCCAGCCCCATTTTGACCCCCTCATTTCCCCCCGTTCTGCTGCAAAAGGCAAAGCCGCCCCAAACCCCAGCCCCATTTACCCCCCTTAACCCGACCTGAGCCCCCTGCCCCGACCACCCCCGATCCCCCCCGAGCCCCCGGGACCCCCGGGCCGCCCCCAGCCCCATTTGAACCCCTCGCTCCCCGCAGGCCGGTGCAGAAGGCGGAGCTGGTTCGCCTGTCCCAGACCCTGCTCCACGTCCCCGCCCTGCACTGGGTGGTGGTCGAGGACGCCGCCGCCCCCCTCGGCGCTGGTGGGGGGGGTCCTGGCGGCCTCGGGGGTCTCGTTCACGCACCTGAACGCCGAGACCCCCCCGGATTTGAGGGGGGGTCCCGAGGCCCCGTCCTGGCTGTTCCCGAGGGGGGCGGAGCAGCGGAACCGCGCCCTGCGCTGGCTGCGGGACACGCGGGGCGGCGACGAGCCCGGCGTGGTTTATTTCGCTGATGATGACAACACCTACAGCCTGCGGCTCTTCGAGGAGGTGGGGCTTGAAATCCCAAAAAAAAAAAACCCCAAAAAAATCCAAAAATCCTGAAAAAAATACGACCTGGGAAAGCCCAAATTCACCTGAGCCACCCCGAGCCATCCTAAACTCAGCCAAATTCCCCCCAAATTGTTCAAATTCTCCTAAACATCCACAGCCTGTGGCTCTTCCAGGAGGTGGGGCTTGAAATCCCAAAAAAAACCCCCAAAAAATCCAAAAATCCTGAAAAAAATACGACCTGGGAAAGCCCAAATTCACCTGAGCCACCCCGAGCCATCCTAAACTCAGCCAAATTCCTCCCAAAATTGTTCAAATTCTCCTAAACATCCACAGCCTGAGGCTCTTCGAGGAGGTGGGGCTTGAAATCCCCCCCCAAAAAAAAAAATCCCTGGAAAAAAAGACAAAAAAAACCCCCAAAAAATCCAAAAATCCTGAAAAAAATACGACCTGGGAAAGCCCAAATTCACCTGAGCCACCCCGAGCCATCCTAAACTCAGCCAAATCCCCCCAAAATTGTTCAAGTTCTCCTAAACATCCACAGCCTGCGGCTCTTCCAGGAGGTGGGGACTTGGGAATGCCAGGAAATCCCCGAAAAAATTCAAAAATCCCAAAAAAAATCCGACCTGAGAGAGCCCTGGTTCACCTGAGCATTGGTGGCTGCTCCTGAGCCACCCTAAAGCCACTGAAATGCCCCCAAAATCATTCAAATTCCCCTCAACACCTCTCTTTGAGGCTCTTCGGGGAGATGGGGGCCTGAAATCCCAAAAAATCCCTGGAAAAAAATGAAAATCGCCCAAAAAAATCCGAGCTATAAAACCCCATTTTTCCTTATTTTTTCCCAATTTTCCCCATTTTTTCCCCATTTTTCCCCCCAGATGCGCAGCACCCGCGGCGTCTCCGTCTGGCCCGTGGGGCTGGAATGCCCCTATAAATCCCCAATAAATTTAATTTTTTCCCCGTTTTTTCCCCGTTTTTCCCCATTTTCCCCCTCAGATGCGCAGCACCCGTGGCTTCTCTGTCTGGCCCGTGGGGCTGGAATACCCCAATAAATCCCCAATAAATCCCCAATAAATCCCCAATAAATCCCCAATAAATCCCCAATAAATCCCCTATAAAATGCTATTTTTTCCCCATTTTCCCCTGCCCAGATGCGCAGCACCCGCGGCGTCTCCGTCTGGCCCGTGGGGCTGGAATGCCCCAATAAATCCCCAATAAATCCCCTATAAAATGCTATTTTTTCCCTGTTTTTTCCCCATTTTTCCCCATTTTCCCCCCAAGATGCGCAGCACCCGCGGCGTGTCCGTCTGGCCCGTGGGGCTGGAATGCCCCAATAAATCCCCAATAAATTTAATTTTTCCCCATTTTTGCTGTTTTCCCCTGCCCAGATGCGCAGCACCCGCGGTGTCTCTGTCTGGCCCGTGGGGCTGGAATACCCCAATAAATCCCCAATAAATCCCCAATAAATCCCCTATAAAATGCTATTTTTTTCCCCGTTTTTCCCCCTCAGATGCGCAGCACCCGCGGCGTGTCCGTCTGGCCCGTGGGGCTGGAATACCCCAATAAATCCCCAATAAATCCCCAATAAATCCCCAATAAATCCCCTATAAAATGTAATTTTTTCCCCGTTTTTCCCCATTTTTCCCCCGCCCAGATGCGCAGCACCCGCGGCGTCTCCGTCTGGCCCGTGGGGCTGGAATGCCCCTATAAATCCCCAATAAATTTAATTTTTTCCCCGTTTTTTCCCCATTTTTCCCATTTTTTCCCCCCAGATGCACAGCACCTGCGGCGTCTCCGTCTGGCCCGTGGGGCTGGAATACCCCAATAAATCCCCAATAAATCCCCAATAAATCCCCTATAAATCCCCAATAAATCTCCAATAAATCCCCTATAAATCCCCAATAAATCCCTTATAAATTTAATTTTTTCCCGTTTTTCCCCATTTTTCCCCCGCCCAGATGCGCAGCACCCGCGGTGTCTCCGTCTGGCCCGTGGGGCTGGAATGCCCCTATAAATCCCCAATAAATTTAAATTTTTCCCCGTTTTTCCCCCGTTTTTCCCCATTTTCCCCCCAAGATGCGCAGCACCCGCGGCGTGTCCGTCTGGCCCGTGGGTCTGGAATACCCCAATAAATCCCCAATAAATCCCCAATAAATCCCCAATAAATCCCCTATAAATCCCCAATAAATCCCCTATAAAATGCTATTTTTTCCCCATTTTCCCCCCCCAGATGCGCAGCACCCGCGGCGTCTCTGTCTGACCCGTGGGGCTGGAATACCCCAATAAATCCCCAATAAATCCCCTATAAAATGCTATTTTTTCCCTGTTTTTTCCCCGTTTTTCCCCATTTTCCCCCTCAGATGCGCAGCACCCGCGGCGTGTCCGTCTGGCCCGTGGGTCTGGAATACCCCAATAAATCCCCTATAAATCCCCAATAAATCCCCAATAAATCCCCTATAAATCCCCAATAAATCCCCTATAAAATGCTATTTTTTTCCCCGTTTTTCCCCCTCAGATGCGCAGCACCCGCGGCGTGTCCGTCTGGCCCGTGGGTCTGGAATACCCCAATAAATCCCCAATAAATCCCCAATAAATCCCCAATAAATCCCCTATAAATCCCCAATAAATCCCCTATAAAATGCTATTTTTTCCCCATTTTCCCCCCCCAGATGCGCAGCACCCGCGGCGTCTCTGTCTGACCCGTGGGGCTGGAATACCCCAATAAATCCCCAATAAATCCCCTATAAAATGCTATTTTTTCCCTGTTTTTTCCCCGTTTTTCCCCATTTTCCCCCTCAGATGCGCAGCACCCCGCGGCGTGTCCGTCTGGCCCGTGGGTCTGGAATACCCCAATAAATCCCCTATAAATCCCCAATAAATCCCCAATAAATCCCCTATAAATCCCCTATAAATCCCCAATAAATCCCCTATAAAATGCTATTTTTTCCCCATTTTCCCCCCAGATGCGCAGCACCCCGCGGCGTCTCCGTCTGGCCCGTGGGTCTGGAATACCCCAATAAATCCCCTATAAATCCCCAATAAATCCCCAATAAATCCCCTATAAAATGCTATTTTTTCCCCGTTTTTTCTCCCCCAGATGCGCAGCACCCGCGGCGTCTCCGTCTGGCCCGTGGGGCTGGAATGCCCCAATAAATCCCCAATAAATCCCCAATAAATCCCCAATAAATCCCCAATAAATCCCCAATAAATCCCCTATAAATCCCCAATAAATCCCCTATAAAATGCTATTTTTTCCCCGTTTTTCCCCATTTTCCCCTGCCCAGATGCGCAGCACCCGCGGTGTCTCCGTCTGGCCCGTGGGGCTGGAATGCCCCTATAAATCCCCAATAAATTTAAATTTTTCCCCGTTTTTCCCCCGGTTTTCCCCATTTTCCCCCCAAGATGCGCAGCACCCACGGCGTGTCCGTCTGGCCCGTGGGTCTGGAATACCCCAATAAATCCCCAATAAATCCCCAATAAATCCCCAATAAATCCCCAATAAATCCCCTATAAAATGCTATTTTTTCCCCGTTTTTTCCCCCCCAGATGCGCAGCACCCGTGGCTTCTCCGTCTGGCCCGTGGGGCTGGAATGCCCCAATAAATCCCCTATAAATCCCCAATAAATCCCCAATAAATCCCCTATAAATCCCCAATAAATCCCCAATAAATCCCCAATAAATCCCCTATAAAATGCTATTTTTTCCCCGTTTTTCCCCATTTTCCCCTGCCCAGATGCGCAGCACCCGCGGCGTCTCCGTCTGGCCCGTGGGCCTGGTCGGGGGCCTGCGCCTGGAGCGGCCGCTGGTGTCCGGGGGCCGCGTGGTCGGGTTCCACACGGGCTGGCGCCCCGAGCGCCCCTTCCCGCTGGACATGGCCGGCTTCGCCGTGGCCCTGAGGCTGCTGCTCGCCCACCCCCCGCGCCCGCTTCGACCCCCGCGCCGAGAGGGGGTTCCTGGAGAGCTCCTTCCTGGGGGGGCTGGTGACCCCCGGGCAGCTGGAGCCGAGGGCTGATAACTGCACACAGGTGGGGATGGGGGGGGATTGGGGGGTTTGGGGGTGTTTGGGGCTTTGTGACCCCTCCCCATGGGCTGATAACTGCACACAGGTGGGGATTGGGGGGATTTGGGGGGGATTTTGGGGGATTTGGGGTGTCCTGGGGGGCTTTGGGGGCGGTTTGGGGCTGGTGACCCCCGGGCAGCTGGAGCCGAGGGCCGACAACTGCACACAGGTGGGGATTGGGGGGATTTGGGGGGGATTTGGGGTGTCCTGGTGGGGTTTGGGGGCTGATAACTGCACACAGGTGGGGACTGGGGGGGTTTGGGGTGTTCTGAGGGGCTTTGGGGGCTGATAACTGCACACAGGTGGGGATTGAGGTGTCCTAAAGAGGTTTTGGGGTGTCCTGGGGGGCTTTGGGGGCTGATAACTGCACACAGGTGGGGATTGGGGGGATTTGGGGGGGATTTGGGGGGGTTTGAGGCTTTGTGACCCCTCCCCATGGGCTGATAACTGCACACAGGTGGGGAATGGGGGAGTTTGAGGTGTCCTGGAGGGGTTTTGGGGTGTCCTGGGGGGTTTGGGGGCTGATAACTGCACACAGGTGGGGACTGGGGTGTCCTAAAGGGGTTTTGGGGTGTTCCAAGGGGATTTGGGGTGTCCTGGGGGGCTTTGGGGGCGGTTTGGGGCTGGTGACCCCCGGGCAGCTGGAGCCGAGGGCTGACAACTGCACACAGGTGGGGATTGGGGGGAGTTTGGGGGGTTTGGGGTGTTCTGAGGGGATTTGGGGGCTGATAACTGCACACAGGTGGGGATTGGGGTGAATTTGGGGTGTCCTGGAGGGTTTGGGAGCTGGTAACTGCACACAGGTGGGGATTGGGGGTGTTTGGGGGGGTTTGGGGTGTTCTGAGGGGATTTGGGGGCTGATAACTGCACACAGGTGGGGATTGGGGGGATTTGGGGGGGATTTGGGGGGGTTTGAGGCTTTGTGACCCCTCCCCATGGGCTGATAACTGCACACAGGTGGGGAATGGGGGAGTTTGAGGTGTCCTGGAGGGGTTTTGGGGTGTCCTGGGGGGTTTGGGGGCTGATAAATGCACACAGGTGGGGACTGGGGTGTCCTAAAGGGGTTTTGGGGTGTTCCAAGGGGATTTGGGGTGTCCTGGGGGGCTTTGGGGGCGGTTTGGGGCTGGTGACCCCCGGGCAGCTGGAGCCGAGGGCTGACAACTGCACACAGGTGGGGATTGGTGTGAATTTGGGGGGTTTGGGGTGTTCTGAGGGGATTTGGGGGCTGATAACTGCACACAGGTGGGGATTGGGGGGGTTTGGGGGGGATTTTGGGGGATTTGGGGTGTCCTGGGGGGCTTTGGGGGCTGATAACTGCACACAGGTGGGGATTGGGGTGTCCTAAAGGGGTTTGGGGGCGATTTGGGGTGTCCTGGAGGGGTTTTTGGGGTGATCTTGGCTGCTTTTGGGGCACAGGT
>NW_027269372.1:0-84973 GCF_023055355.1 Agelaius tricolor | reverse complement strand
AAATCCCCCCAAAGAAACCCCAAATCCCCCAAGAAACCCAAATCCCCTAAAATCCCCCAAAAAACCCCCAAAACCCCCCTAAACCCTCCAAATTCCCTCCAAAACCCCTCCAAAAACTCCAAATCCCACCCGAAATATCCCAAACCCCCCAACCTGTCCCAAACCCCCTAAAACTCCCTAAAAAACCCCAAATGCCGCCCCAAAAACCCCAAACGCGCAGAGCACGAACGAGTCGGTGCTGACGGTGGAGTTCAACCCCCGCGACAGCAGCAGCATCGTCAGCAGCGGCAAATCCCACGTGTTCTTCTGGACATGGAGCGGCGCCGCGCTCACCAAGAAACACGGGATTTTTGGGGTCAGATATGGGGATTTGGGGGATTTGGGGTCATTTTGGGTCCTTTGGGGTCGTTTCGGGTCATTTCGGGTTTGGGGGTTTGGGATTTGGGGTTTGGGGGATCTGGACCTGGAGCGGCGCCGCACTCACCAAGAAACACGGGATTTTTGGGGTCAGATATGGGGGATTTGGGGATTTGGGGGATTTGGGGTCATTTCGGGTCATTTGGGGTTTGGGGGTTTGGGGATTTGGGGTTTGGGGTTTGGGGAATCTGCACCCAGAGCGGCGCCGCGCTCACCAAGAAACACGGGATTTTTGGGGTCAGATATGGGGGATTTGGGGATTTGGGGGATTTGGGGTCAGGGTTTGGGTTTGGGCATCCTTGAGGTGGGATTTGGGATCATTTGGGGTTTGGGGTTTGGGGATCTGCACCTGGAGCAGCATCGCGCTCACCAAGAAACACGGCATCTTTGGGGTCAGATATGGGGATTTGGGGATTTGGGGTCATTTGGGATAATTTGGGGTCATTTCGGGTCATTTGGGGTCATTTGGGTTTGGGGGATCTGGACCTGGAGCGGCGCCGCGCTCACCAAGAAACGCGGGATCTTTGGGGTCAGACACGGGGGATTTGGGGGATTTGGGGTCATTTTGGGTCCTTTGGGGTCGTTTCGGGTCATTTCGGGTTTGGGGGTTTGGGATTTGGGGTTTGGGGGATCTGGACCTGGAGCGGCGCCGCACTCACCAAGAAACACGGGATTTTTGGGGTCAGATATGGGGGATTTGGGGTCATTTGGGATAATTTGGGGTCATTTCGGGTCATTTGGGGTTTGGGGGTTTGGGGATTTGGGGTTTGGGGTTTGGGGGATCTGGACCTGGAGCGGCGCCACGCTCACCAAGAAACACGGGATTTTTGGGGTCAGATATGGGGATTTGGGGGATTTGGGGTCAGGGTTTGGGGTTTGGGGGTTTGGGCATCCTTGAGATGGGATTTGGGATCATTTGGGGTTTGGGGGATCTGGACATAGAGCGGTGGCGCGCTCACCAAGAAACACGGGATTTTTGGGGTCAGATATGGGGATTTGGGGATTTGGGGGATTTGGGATAATTTGGGGTCATTTCGGGTCATTTGGGGTCATTTGGGTTTGGGGGATCTGGACATGGAGCGGCGGCGCACTCACCAAGAAACACGGGATTTTTGGGGTCAGATAGGGGGATTTGGGGATTTGGGGGATTTGGGGTCATTTGGGGTCATTTCGAGTCATTTGGGGTTTGGGTTTGGGGGTTTGGGATTTGGGGTTTGGGGTTTGGGGGATCTGGACCTGGAGCGGCAGCGCGCTCACCAAGAAACGCGGGATCTTTGGGGTCAGATATGGGGGATTTGGGGTTTGGGATTGGGATTTAGGGTCATTTGTGGTCTGGGGGTTTGGGTTTGGGGTCCTTTGGGGTCTGGGGGTTTGGGTTTGGGGTCGTTTGGGGTTTGGGGATCCGCACCTGGAGCCGAGACGCGCTCACCATAAACGCGGCATCTCTGGGGTGGCATTTAGGGGATTTGGGGTTTTCCAGGGTGGATTTGGGGTGGCTTTGTGGGGATTTGGCGTTTTCGGGGTGGTTTTGTGGGGATCAGGGTTTTTTTTTTGGGGTGGCTGAGCCCTTTTCCCCTATTTTAGAAGTACAAAAAACCCAAGTTCATCCAGTGCTTCATCTTCGACGCGGCCGGGGCGCTGCTGACCGGGGACTCGGAGGGGAACATCCTCACCTGGACCCGCACCCCGGGCAAAGGGGGCAAAGGTGGGATGGGATTGGGGGATTTGGGGGTTTGGGATTGGGGGTTTGGGGGTGTTTGGGGTGGGTTTGGGGGATTTGAGGGGGTTTTTGGGGGATTTGGGGTGGGTTTGGGGTGAGGTTTTCAAGGGGAACATCCTCACCTGGACCCGTACCCCAGGCAAGGGCAGCAAAGGTGGGATGGGGTTTGGGGTTTGGGGGATTTGGGGTGGGTTTGGGGGATTTAGGGGTGTTTGGGATGGAGTTTGGGGGATTTAGGGGTGTTTGGGATGGGGTTTGGGCGTGTTTGGGGTGGGTTTGGGGGATTTAGGGAGGTTTGGGGTGGGTTTTGGGGTGAGGTTTTCAAGGGGAACATCCTCACCTGGACCCGCACCCCGGGCAAGGGCAGCAAAGGTGGGATGGGATTGGGGGTTGGGGTTTGGGGTTTGGGAGATTTGGGGGAGTCTGAGGTGATTTTGGGATGGAATTGGGGCTGGTTTTAAGGGATGGTTTTGGGGTGGATTTGGGATATTTTAGGGGCTGGTTTTGGGGTGGGTTTGAGCTGTTTCGGGGGCTGTTTTTGGGGTGGATTTGGGGTATTTTGGGGACTGATTTTGGGGTGGATTTGGGGTATTTTGGGGACTGATTTTGGGGTGGGTTTGGGGTATTTTGGGGGCTGTTTTTGGGGTGGATTTGGGGCTGGTTTTAGGGGATGGTTTTGGGGTGGGTTTGAGCTGTTTCAGGGGCTGGTTTTGGGGTGGATTCGGGGTGGATTTGGGATGACCCAGCCCCCCAGAGATGTACCAGATCGGGCAGCAGACGCGGGCACACGAGGGCAGCGTGTTCAGGGTGTTTGGGGTGGATTTGGGGCTGGTTTTGGGGGCTGTTTTTGGGGTATTTTGGGGGCTGTTTTTGGGGTGTTTTGGGGGCTGTTTTTGGGGTATTTTTGGGTTTTTTTTGGGGTATTTTGGGGGCTGTTTTTGGGGTATTTCGGGGTGGATTTGGGCTGACCCAGCCCCTCAGAGATGTACCAGATCGGGCAGCAGACGCGGGCACACGAGGGCAGCGTGTTCAGGGTGTTTGGGGTGGATTCGGGGCTGGTTTTAGGGGCTGTTTTTGGGGTATTTTGGGGGCTGTTTTTGGGGTATTTTGGGGCTATTTTTGGGGTATTTTGGGTGCTGTTTTTGGGGTATTTTGGGGGCTGTTTTTGGGGTGGATTTGGGATATTTTGGGGGCTGTTTTTGGGGTATTTTGGGGGCTGTTTTTGGGGTATTTTGGGGTGGATTTGGGCTGACCCAGCCCCCCAGAGATGTACCAGATCGGGCAGCAGACGCGGGCACACGAGGGCAGCGTGTTCAGGGTGTTTGGGGTGGATTTGGGGTATTTTGGGGCTGTTTTTGGGGTATTTTGGGGGCTGATTTTGGGGGCTGTTCTTGGGATATTTCGGGGGCTGTTTTTGGGGTATTTTGGGGTGGATTTGGGCTGACCCAGCCCCCCAGAGATGTACCAGATCGGGCAGCAGACGCGGGCACACGAGGGCAGCGTGTTCGCGCTGTGCCGCCGCCGGGACGGGACCGTGCTGAGCGGGGGCGGGAAGGACCGCAGGGTGCTCAGCTGGAGCCCCAGCCTGGAGCTGCTGCACGAGGTTGAGGTGGGCAGAGCCCCAGAACCCCAAAATCCTCCCTTGGGGCCCTAAAAACCTCCCTTAGTGCCCCAAAAATCTCCTTTAGTGCCCCAAAAATCTCCCTTAGTGCTTCAAAAAACAGCCTGGGGACCCCAGAAATCTCCCTTAGTGCCCCAAAAATCTCCCTTAGAGCCACCAAAAATCTCCTTTAGTGCCTCAAAAATCTCCCTTAGTGCCCCAAAATCTCCTTTAGTGCCTCAAAAATCTCCCTTAGTGCCCCAAAATCTTTAGTGCCTCAAAAATCTCCCTTAGTGCCCCAAAAATCTCTCTTAGTGCCCCAAAAATCTCTTTTAGTGACTCAAAATCTCCTTTATTGCCCCAAAATCTCCTTTAGTGACTCAAAAATCTCCCTTAGTGCCTCAAAAACCAGCCCAGGGACCACAAAAATGTCCCTTAGTGCCCTAAGAATGTCCCTGGGTAGCCAAAAATCTCTTTTAGTGCCCTAAAAATCTCCCTTGGGTGGTTCTAGTGGGGTTTTTGGGGCTGGTTTGGGGTCCCCCATTCCCTGAACCCTTTGGGGTGTTTCTAACGGGGATTTTGGGGGCATTTTTGGGCTCCCCCAGCTCCCCAAGAGCTTTGGGTGTTTCTAATGGGGTTTTTGGGGCTGGTTTTGGGATCCCCAGCTCCCCAAGCCCTTGGGGTGGTTCTGAGGGGGTATTTGGGCGCTGTTTTTTGGGGGTCCCCCGTTCCCTGAACCCTTTGGGGTGTTTCTGACGGGGTTTTTGGGGCCGTTTTTGGGATCCCCCATTCCCTGAACCCTTTGGGGTGTTTCTGACGGGGTTTTTGGGGTCGTTTTTTGGGCTCCCCCAGCTCCCCGAGAGCTTTGGGTGGTTCTAAGGGGGTTTTTGGGCCTCGTTTTTGGGGTCCCCCATTCCCTGAGCCCTTTGGGTGTTTCTGACGGGGTTTTTGGGGCCGTTTTTGGGGTTCCCCATTCTCTGAACCCTTTGGGTGTTTCTGACGGGGTTTTTGGGGTCCCCTGTTCCCTGAACCCTTTGGGTGTTTCTGACGGGGTTTTTGGGGCCGTTTTTGGGGTTCCCCATTCCCTGAACCCTTTGGGGTGCTTCTGACGGGGTTTTTGGGGTCGTTTTGGGGCTCCCCAGCTCCCCGAGAGCTTCGGCGCCGTCCGCACGATCGCGGAGGGCCCCGGGGAGGAGCTGCTGGTCGGGACCACGCGGAACGCGCTGCTCCGGGGCACGCTGGGCTCCGGCTTCACCCCCATCGTCCAGGTGGGATTTGGGGGGGCAGGGGGGGGGTCCCGGGGGGCGTGTCCGGGGCGCTGACCCCTCCCTGCGCACCCCCAGGGCCACACGGACGAGGTTTGGGGCCTGGCCACGCACCCCAACTGCTGCCGCTTCCTCACCTGCGGCCACGACCGGCAGCTCTGCCTGTGGGACGGCCGGGAGCACGCGCTGGCCTGGAGCCTGGCGCTGGAGGTGGGCTGGGACCCCCAAAATTGGGGGCAGGGGTGAGATTTGGGGGGTTTGGGGGGGTTTGGGGTCGGTTATGGGGGTACAGAAGGGCTGGGAACAAGGGACAAGGGACCAGGAGCACCCCTGATTGGAGCCTGGTGCTGGAGATGGGTGGGGACCCCCAAATTGGGGCAGGAGTGAGATTTGGGGGGGTTTGGGGTCGGTAATGGGGGCACAGAAGGGCTGGGGAGTGACCAGGGTCAGCCCTGATTGGAGCCTGGCGCTGGAGGTGGGCAGGGACCCCCAAAATTGGGGGCAGGGGTGAGATTTGGGGGTTTGGGGGGAGTTTGGGGTCGGTAATGGGGGCACAGAAGGGCTGGGAACAAGGGACAAGGGACCAGGGTCAGCCCTGATTGGAGCCTGGTGCTGGAGATGGGTGGGGACCCCAAAATTGGGGCAGGGGTGAGATCTGGGGGGGTTTGGGGTTGGTAATGGGGGTACAGAAGGGCTGGGAACAAGGGACAAGGGACCAGGAGCACCCCTGATTGGAGCCTGGCACTGGAGGTGGGCAGGGACCCCCAAAATTGGTGGCAGGGGTGAGATTTGGGGGGGTTTGGGGTTGGTAATTGGGGTACAGAAGGGCTGGGAACAAGGGACAAGGGACCAGGGTCACCCCTGACTGGAGCCTGGCGCTGGAGGTGGGGTGGGACCCCCAAAATTGGGGCAGGAGTCAGATTTGGGGGGTTTGGGGGGGTTTGGGGTCGGTTATGGGGGTACAGAAGGGCTGGGAACAAGGGACAAGGGACCAGGGGCACCCCTGATTGGAGCCTGGTGCTGGAGGTGGGCGGGGACCCCCAAAATTGGGGGCAGGGGTGAGATTTGGGGGGTTTGGGGGGGTTTGGGGGGGTTTGGGGCCGGTAATGGGGGCACAGAAGGGCTGGGGAGTGACCAGGGTCAGCCCTGATTGGAGCCTGGCGCTGGAGGTGGGGTGGGACCCCCAAAATTGGGGCAGGGGTGAGATTTGGGGGGTTTGGGGGGAGTTTGGGGTTGGTAATGGGGGTACAGAAGGGCTGGGAACAAGGGACAAGGGACCAGGGGCACCCCTGATTGGAGCCTGGCGCTGGAGATGGGTGGGGACCCCCAAATTGGGGGCAGGGGTGAGATTTGGGGGGTTTGGGGGGGTTTGGGGTTGGTAATGGGGGCACAAAAGGGCTGGGAACAAGGGACAAGGGACCAGGGGCACCCCTGATTGGAGCCTGGCGCTGGAGGTGGGCGGGGACCCCAAAATTGGGGCAGGAGTGAGATTTGGGGGGGTTTGGGGGCAGTTTGGGGGGTTCAGGGGGTGCTTTGTGGGGTCCTGGGGGGCTCTGGGGACAGGACCAGGAGCACGCCCAGGCTGGGGAGCCCCGAATTGGGGCTGGGGGTGCAGGAGCCTGGTTTGGGGTGCGGGGGGGGGGGGGGGGCGGTACCCCCAATTTGGGGTCCTGTGACCCCTCCCCACCCCCAGGACACCGGGCTCTGCGCCGATTTCCACCCCGGGGGACACGTGGTGGCCGTGGGGCTGCTGACCGGGAGGTGAGTGACCCCGGGGACAGACAGGGGGACAGACAGGGGGACAGACAGGACAGGGGGACACACAGGGATAGGGGGGACAGGGGGGCATGGAGGGACAGGGGGACATGGAGGGGATATGAGGGGACATGGAGGGACACGGACACGGGGACAGGGGTGACACCACGATGGGGGGACACCAAGACAGGAAGGGACATGGAGGGGATATGGGGACACAGGGGGACACAGGGGGACAGTGCCCGTGGTCACCATGTCCCCCCTGTCCTGCTGTCCCCATGTCCCCTCCATGTCCCTGTCCTGTCTTGGTGTCCCCCCATCCTGTCTGTCCCCCTGTCCCCGTGTCCATGTCCCTCCATGTCCCTCCATGTCCCCCTGTGTCCCCATCTCCCCCTGTTTCCCTGGGTCGTCCCTGTCCCCATGTCCATGTCCTGCTGTCCCCTCATGTCCCCCTGTCCCCTTGTGTCCCTGTGTCCCTCCTGTCCCACCCTGTGTCTCACGTCCCTCCATGTCCCTGTATCCCCCCCATCTCCCCCCATGTCCCCCTGATGTCCCCCTGTCCCCATGTCCATGTCCTGCTGTCCCCCATGTCCCCCCGGTGTCCCCCTGTCCCCATCTCCCCCCATGTCCCCCCGTGTCCCCCTGTCCACCCCGATGTCCTCCCGTGTCCCCACTCTGTCCCCCCGTCCTGTCCCCATGTCCCACCCTGTCCCCGTGTCCTGCTGTCCCCACGTCCCCCCATGTCGCCCCATGTCCCCCCATGTCCCCCTGTCTGTCCGCTGTCCCCCTGTCTGTCCCCGTGTCCCCCTGTCTGTCCCGGTGTCCCCCTGTCTGTCCCTGTGTCCCCCTGTCTGTCCCATGTCCCCCTGTCTGTCCCGTGTCCCCCTGTCTGTCCCGGTGTCCCCCTGTCTGTCCGCTGTCCCCCTGTCTGTCCCATGTCCCCCTGTCTGTCCCCGTGTCCCCCTGTCTGTCCCGTGTCCCCCTGTCTGTCCCATGTCCCCCTGTCTGTCCGGTGCCCCCCTGTCTGTCCCGTGTCCCCCTGTCTGTCCCGTGCCCCCCTGTCTGTCCCGTGTCCCCCTGTCTGTCCCGTGTCCCCCTGTCTGTTCCCGTGTCCCCCTGTCTGTCCCTGTGTCCCCCTGTCTGTCCCATGTCCCCCTGTCTGTCCGGTGTCCCCCTGTCTGTCCCGTGTCCCCCTGTCTGTCCCCGTGTCCCCCTGTCTGTCCGCTGTCCCCCTGTCTGTCCGCTGTCCCCCTGTCTGTCCCATGTCCCCCTGTCTGTCCGCTGTCCCCCTGTCTGTCCCGTGCCCCCCTGTCTGTCCCGTGTCCCCCTGTCTGTCCCGTGCCCCCCTGTCTGTCCCGTGTCCCCCTGTCTGTTCCCGTGTCCCCCTGTCTGTCCCTGTGTCCCCCTGTCTGTCCCATGTCCCCCTGTCTGTCCCGTGTCCCCCTGTCTGTCCCCGTGTCCCCCTGTCTGTCCGCTGTCCCCCTGTCTGTCCGCTGTCCCCCTGTCTGTCCGGTGTCCCCCTGTCTGTCCCCGTGTCCCCCTGTCTGTCCCGTGCCCCCCTGTCTGTCCCGTGTCCCTCAGGTGGCTGGTGCTGGACACGGGCACGCGGCAGCTCCTGGCCGGGGGCTCTGACGGCAATGAGCAGCTCTCGGTGGTTCGCTTCTCGCCGGGTGAGCCCCACGCGCGCCTCCGGCCCCAACTGTCCCCAAAGTGTCCCCAAAGTGTCCCCAAAGTGTCCCCAAAGTGTCCCCAGAGTGCCCCTGAACTGTCCCCAAACTGTCCCCAAAGAGCCCCTGAACTGTCCCCAAAGTGCCCCTGAACTGTCCCCAAACTGTCCCCAAAGTGTCCCCAAAGAGCCCCTGAACTGTCCCCAAAATGTCCCCAAAGTGACCCCAAAGTGTCCCCTGAACTGTCCCCAAAGTGACCCCAAAGTGTCCCCAACTGTCCCCGACCCCTCCCTGTTCCCAAACTGCCCCTGACTCCCCCCAAACCCCCCCTGTGCAGACCCCCCCAATGTGTGGGACCCCCCCAACCCCGTGTCCCCCGCAATGTGTGTGAGACCCCCCCCAATGTGTGAGACCCCCCCAATGTGTGTGAGACCCCCCCCTGACCCCCCCCCATTTATTCCCCTCAATTTCAGACGGGACCTTCCTGGCCATCGGCTCCCACGACAATTTCATTTACATTTACACCATTGTGTGTGACACCCCCCAATCTGTGGGACCCCCTGACCCCCCCAATGTGTGTGAGACCCCCCCAATGTGTGAGACCCCCCCTGACCCCCCAATGTCCCCCCCATTTATTTCAGACGGGACCTTCCTGGCCATTGGCTCCCACGACAATTTCATTTACATTTACAGCGTGGCCGAGGGCGGCCGCAAGTTCAGCCGCTTTGGCCGCTGCACCGTGAGTCTGGGGGCGCTGGGGGGGGCTCCGGGGGTCCCCAAACGCCTCCTGACCCCTCCTGACCCCCCCCCCAACCCCCGCCAGGGTCACTCGAGTTTCATCACCCACCTGGACTGGTCCAAGGACGGGCGCTTCATCATGTCCAACTCGGGGGATTATGAGATCCTCTATTGTGAGTCTGGGGGCTTGGGGGGCTCCTCCTGGGGCTGCCGGGACCCCCTGACCCTGCTGGGGCCCCCCTGACCCTGCCAGGACCACCCTGACCCTGCCAGGACCCCCTTACCCCACTGGAACCCCCTAAATTTTGGGGTCTCTCTGATTCCTCCTCCCCCGATTTTGGTCGTCTCACTTTCCCTGCCCCTCCCCAAATTTTGGGGGGGGGTCTCATTTTCCCTTCCCATTCCCAGATTTTGGGAGGGGGCCTCATTTTCCTTGCCCCTCCCCAAATTTTGGGGGGCTTGATTTTCCCTTCCCATTCCCAGATTTTGGGAGGGGGCCTCATTTTCCTTGCCCCTCCCCAAATTTTGGGGGGCTTGATTTTCCCTTCCCATTCCCAGATTTTGGGGGTCTCATTTTCCCTCCCCTGCTCAGATTTTGGGGGGCTTGATTTTCCTTTCCCATTCCCAGATTTTGGGGGGGGTCTCATTTTCCCTCCCCTGCTCAGATTTTGGGGATCTCATTTTCCCTTCCCATCCCCAGATTTTGGGGGGGGGGGGGGTCTCATTTTCCCTTCCCATCCCCAGATTTTCAGGGTTTCTCTCCCCCCCATCCCAAATTTTGGGTGCCTTTCACTGCCCCACACCCCCAAATTTCGAAGCGATTTCACCGCCCCCCCTACCCCACATTTTTGGGTGAACCTCTCCCATCCCCAAACCCCAAATTTTGGGGGTCTCTCCCCCTCACCCCCGCAGGGGACGTGGCCGGGGGCTGCAAATTGCTGCGGAACCGCTTCGAGAGCCGGGACCGGGAGTGGGCGTCCTACACCTGCGTGCTGGGCTTCCACGTCTTCGGTGGGTCTGGGGGCTCGGGGGGTGCCCGGGGGGGGGGTTCGGGGGTCCCCCTGAACCCCCTCTTTGTCCCAGGGGTGTGGCCGGACGGGTCTGACGGCACCGACATCAACTCCCTGTGCCGCTCGCACCACGAGCGCGTGGTGGCCGTGGCCGACGACTTCTGCAAGGTTCACCTGTTCCAGTACCCCTGTGCCCGGCCCAAGGTGGGCAGGGGGCTCGGGGGGGCTGGGGAAGGGTCCCAGACTCTGATTTGGGGGGTCCTGGAGTCCAGTTTGGGGGTCAGGAGGGTCCTGGTTGTGCAAGGTTCACCTGTTCCAGAGCCTCTGTGCCCGGCCCAAGGTGGGCAGGGGGCTCGGGGGGGCTCTGAGGGTTCTGAGGGGTTGGGGAAGGGTCCCAGACTCTGATCTGGGGGGTCCCAGACCCTGATTTGGGGGTGTCCAGACCCACAGGCTGAGTGTTTTGGGGGATCCACGATGGCAATTTATGGATATTGGGGGATTCCAGACCCCAATTGTGGGGGTCCCCAGACCCTAATTTAGGGATACTGGGGGTTCCAGACCCCAATTTTGGGGGAATCTCACACCCCAATTTTGAAGTGTTGGGGGGGGGTCCAGACCCCAATTTAGGGATACTGGGGGGGGGGGGGGGAAAGGTTCCACACCCCAATTTCGGGGTATCGGCGTGGTCCCGACCCCAAATTTGGGGGGGAGGTGTCCCCAGTTTGAGGTGGGCGTGGCTCTGTGTGTGGGTGTGAGACCACGTGACCCCTCCCTCACGTGTGTCCCCCCCCCTTTCCCTCACAGGCTCCCAGTCACGTGTACGGCGGGCACGGCAGCCACGTGACCAACGTGCGCTTCACGCACGACGACGGGCACCTGGTGTCGCTGGGCGGGAAGGACACCAGCGTCTTCCAGTGGCGCGTCCTGCCCGGCGGCGACAGCGGCTGAGGAGGCCCCGCGCCTCTTCTTCCTCCTCCTCTTCCTCGCTGCATCCTCCACTTCCCTTTTCCCCTTCCTTCCTGGGACCAAAGAGCGGCTCGGGGGTGGGTGAAAGCCTTCATCCCCGGCCGCGTTTTTCGCGCTGCACTGTGAGAGGCGTCAATAAAAGCCTTGGGGTCAGGGTAGGGCCTCGCCGTTTCCTCCGCGCCCCGGAATCGCCGCCGCCGCTTCCCGGAAGCGCCGCGGGTTCTTCCTCCTGGCCGCCCTCGGCGCCTTTCCGGTTCTGGCGGAACTCGCCGAGCGCCTTCCGGAAGGAGCCGAGGTTGAGCCGAGGAGTGACGGAGAGAGCCGAGGCTAAGCCGAGGCTTCCCCGAAGCCGAGCCGAAAAGTGCCGAGTTCGCTCCGGAAGCGCCCGAGGCGGCGCCGAAGCCGTGCCGGAGGTGCCCGAACGAATCCGGCAATACCCGAGCCTTTCCGGAGGTGCCCAAACCCTTTCCGGAGGTGCCCGAAAGGCCTTGCCGGAGGTTGCCGAACGTCTCCGGGGGTGCCCGAAGCCTCTCCGGAGGTGCCCGAAGGGCTCCGAACCGGCCGTGCCGGCGCGGAGGCGGCGGGAGCGGCGATGAAGCGCGGCCGGGGCCGGGCCCGGGGGTAGCGCGGCCGAACGAGCGGCCATGGCGGCCAACATGTACCGCGTCGGCGGTGAGCGGGCCGGGGGTCGCGGGCCGCCGGGAGGGACGGCCAGGAAGGCCCTGAGGAGATTTGGGGGGTCCCGGAAAGCGGGGGGGGCGGTCTGTGAGGGGATTTGGGGGTTCCGTGAGGCGCGGGAAGGGCCGTGAGGGGATTTGGGGGGTGCCCGTGAGGAGTTAAGGGAGGTCCGTGAGGGGTCCCGGAAAGGAGGAGGCGTGAGGGGAGTGGGGGGTCCCACAGCGGAAAGGGGGGGTCTGTGAGGGAATTTGGGGGTCCTGGAAAGAGGGAAAGGGTTTTGTGAGGGGATTTGGGGGTCCCGGAAAGGGGGAGAGGGTTTTGTGAGGGGATTTGGGGGTCCCGGGAACAGCGGGGGTGTCTTGTGAGGTAATAACGGGGCGGGGGGGGTCCCGTGCGGGAATTTCGGGGTCCCGGAAATGAGGGGGGAGTCCCGTGAGGGGATTTTGGGGGGTCCCGAAGACGAAAGAGTCCCGTGAGGTGGTTAAGGGAGTCCCTGAGAGGATTTGGGGTGTTTGTGAGGGGAATTGGGGCTCTGTGAGGAAAAGGAGGTCCCAGAAATGGGGAAGGGTCCATGGAGGGGGGGACCCCCAAATCCTGCGGTGTGGAGGTGGGAGATGTCCCCCCGCAAAATCTAAAGAAAAAAAGGGGGGAGAGCCTTGGATGAGAGGAGAACCCCATGAGGGGAGCCCTAAATTTTTCTTGGGGGGGGTCCTGTGCCCCCCATCTGTGAGGGGAGGGTCTGTGCTGGGGGGGAACCCCAGGTTTGTAATGGGGGCGAAATGGGAGGGAGGGAGGGGGGCTTTGGGATAAGAACCCCCCCACCTCCATGAGGGGAACATCTGGCTCTGAAAACCCCCCGAGATTTTTTTTTGGGAGGAAAAAATAGGAATTCTGCCACATTCAAAGAAAGGGATTTTTTTGGGGAAAGGGATTTTTGGGGAAAGGGATTTTTGGGGAAAGGGATTTTTGGGGAGGGGGTTTCCCCTCATGCCCCCCTCATTTTTGCCCCCCTTTTTCCCCCCCGCCCCAGACTACGTCTACTTCGAGAACTCCTCCAGCAACCCCTACCTGGTGCGGCGCATCGAGGAGCTCAACAAGGTGAGACCCCCACCCCACCCCTCATTCCTGGGGGTGCCCCCGTTCCTGAGCGGGGTCCCCAAGCCCTGAGGGGGGGTCCCCAAGCCCGGGAGCCCCCCCTAAGCCCCTGTGCCCCCCCTCAGACGGCCAATGGCAATGTGGAGGCCAAGGTGGTTTGTCTGTTCCGGCGGCGCGACATCTCCAGCAGCCTCAACAGCCTGGCCGACAGCAATGCCCGTGAGTGGGGGGCTTTTGGGGGGATTTGGGGGGCAGCCCTAAAAGCCAGGCCAACAGCAGTGCCTGTGGGTGGGGGTTTTGGGGGTTTTTGAGGGGAATTTGGGGGTTTGGGGGGCAACCGTAAAAGCCAGGCCGACGGCAGTGCCTGTGGGTGGGGGGTTTGGGGGTTTTTGAGGGGTTTTGGGGGGGATTTGGGGCTTTGGGGGACAGCCCTAAAAGCCAGGCCAACGGCAGTACCTGTGGGTGGGGGGTTTGGGGGTTTTTGAGGGGTTTTCAGGGGAATTTGGGGGTTTGAGGGGCAGCCCTAAAAGCCAGGCTGACAGCAGTGCCCATGGGTGGGGGGTTTGGGGGAAGATTTGGAGTTTTTGAAGGGTTTTGAGGGGAAATTGAGGGTTTGGGGGCCAACCCTAAAAGCCAGGCCAACAGCAGTGCCTGTGGGTGGGGGGTTTTGGGGAAGATTTGGAGTTTTTGAGGGGTTTGGGGAGGATTTGGGGGTTTGAGGGGCAGCCAAAAAGCCAGGCTAACAGTAGTGCCTATGGGTGGGGGGTTTTGGGGGTTTTTGAGGGCTTTTTAGGGGGTTTTGGGGGACTTTTGAGAGGGGTGGGGGTGGAGCAGTGTTGGTGCTGCTCCTGCTTTGGGGTTCAGGAATTTTGGGGGTTTTGAAGGGATTTTTGGGTTTTTCTGGGGGTTTTAGAGTGGGTGGGGGGTAGATCCCTACTTAGTGCCGCTCCTGCTTTGGGGGTTCAGGAATTTTGGGGGGGGGTCTGTGACCCCCTCATCGCAATGGGGTGCCCCCAAATTTTGGGGACAGCTTTTTTGACATTATTTGGGAAATTTGGGGGTGCTGGGGGCGGGGGTGTCCATGAACCTTCCCATAGAGACACCCCCAATTTGGGGGGGGTGGTGTGTGGAGTTGTTTGAGAAGCTTTGGGCTGATTTTGGGGGGGCTTTGCCAATTCTGGGGGGGGGGGTCACAGGTAAAGGATTGAACCCCAACCCACCCGCCCCTCCCATCAAACTGGGGGGGTCCTGCCCTTCTTGGGGGGGTCCTGCCCTTCCTGGGGTGTCCCCACCCTCTCACAGCCCCTCCCTCCCCCGTTTTCCCCTCCCTCTCCTCGGGGCCGTTGCCAAAACCCCGGAGGGGTTTTTTTTGGGTTTTTTGGGAGAACAATGGCCCTCCCAGCTGGATTTTGGGGGGGAGGGGGACACCCCGGTGTGACCCCCCCGGCCCCCCCAAGGCGAGTTCGAGGAGGAGTCGAAGCAGCCGCCGATGACGGAGCAGCAGCGGCACCAACTCAAGCACCGGGAGCTGTTCCTGTCCCGCCAGTTCGAGTCCCTGCCGGCCACCCACATCCGGTACCGGGCCCCAAAACCCCCCTGGAGGGCTGGGAAAAGGGTCTGGGGGGTGTGGGAAAAGGGTCTGGGGGTGTGGGAAAAGGGTCTGGGGGTTCCCCTTGCCTGGGGAGGGGTTTTGGGGTGACCCCCTCCCCGGTTTTTCCCTGCAGGGGGAAGTGCAGCGTGACGCTGCTGAACGAGACCGACATCCTGGGCCAGTACCTGGAGAAGGAGGTGAGCTCTGGGTGCCCCTAAAATGGGTCTGGGGGGGGTTTTGGGGTGTCCCCACCCCGCTGAGCCCCCCCCCGTGTGCCCCCACCCCAGGATTGCTTCTTCTACTCGCTGGTGTTCGACCCCGTGCAGAAAACGCTGCTGGCGGATCAGGGCGAGATCAGGGTGGGCTGCAAGTACCAGGCCGAGATCCCCGAGCGCCTGGCCGAAGGTTTGGGGGGTTCAGGGGGGGTTCAGGGGGGGTGCAGGATGGGGGGGTCACCCTGAGAGCCCCCCCAAACTCCCCCTCCCCACCCCAGGTGAGTCGGACAACAGGAACCAGCAGAAGATGGAGATGAAGGTGTGGGACCCCGACAACCCCCTGACAGACAGACAGATCGACCAGTTCCTGGTGGTGGCTCGGTGAGGGGGGCACTGGGGGAGCTGGGGGGGCTCGGGGGGATTGGGGGGACCCCCCTGACCCCCCCTGTGTCCCCCACCCCCAGGGCCGTGGGGACGTTTGCTCGGGCTCTGGACTGCAGCAGCTCCATCCGCCAGCCCAGCCTGCACATGAGCGCGGCCGCAGCCTCGCGGGACATCACCCTGGTGAGGGGGGGCCCAGAGCCCACTGGGACACCCCAAAACTGCCTTAGAACCTCCTCAGTTCCCACTGGGACACCCCAAAACTGCCCTGGAGCCCTCAGTTCCCACTGGGACACCCCAAAACTCCCTTGGAGCCTTCAGTTCCTAGTGGGAGACCCCAAAACTTCCTTATGACCCCTTCATTTTCCACTAGCATACCCTAAAACCTCCTTCAAAACCCCTATCAGAGCCCTCCCAGTGCTCCCAGTGCTCCCAGTACCCCCCATTGTCCCCAGTTCCACGCCATGGACACCCTGCAGAGGAACGGCTACGACCTGGCGCGGGCCATGGCCCCTGAAACACCCCAAAACCCCCTCAAACCTGCCCCAAAACCCCCCAAACTCCCTCAAAACCCCTGTCAGAGCCCTCCCAGTGCTCCCAGTGCCCCCCATTTCCCCCAGTTCCACGCCATGGACACGCTGCAGAAGAATGGCTATGACCTGGCGTGGGCCATGGCCCCTGAAACAGCCCAAAACCCCCTCAAAACACCCCAAAACCCCTGTCAGAGCCCTCCCAGTACATCCCAGTGGCTCCCAGTGCTCCCAGTACCCCCCATTTCCCCCAGTTCCACGCCATGGACACCCTGCAGAGGAACGGCTACGACCTGGCGCGGGCCATGGCCCCTGAAACAGTCCAAAACCCCCTCAAACCTGCCCCAAAACCCCCTCAAAACACCCCAAAACCCTCTCAAACCTGCCCCCTAACTCCCCCTTAGACCCCTCCCAGTGCTCCCAGTACCCCTCATTGTCCCCAGTTCCACGCCATGGACACCCTGCAGAGGAACGGCTACGACCTGGCGCGGGCCATGGCCACGCTGGTGCCGCAAGGGGTCCTGAATCCCCCCAAAACCCCCTCAAACCTGCCCCAAAACCCCCAAACTCCCCCAAAACCCCTGTCAGACCCCTCCCAGTACATCCCAGTGGCTCCCAGTGCTCCCAGTGCTCCCAGTACCCCCCATTGTCCCCAGTTCCACGCCATGGACACCCTGCAGAGGAACGGCTACGACCTGGCGCAGGCTGTGACCCCTGAAACACCCCAAAACCCCCTCAAAACACCCCAAAACCCCCCAAACTCCCCCTTAGACCCCTCCCAGTGGCTCCCAGTGTCCCCAGAATGTCCCATTGTCCCCAGTTCCACGCCATGGACACCCTGCAGAGGAATGGCTACGACCTGGCGCGGGCCATGGCCACGCTGGTGCCGCAGGGGGGGCCGGTGCTGTGCCGCGATGAGATGGAGGAGTGGTCGGCCTCCGAGGCCATGCTCTTCGAGGAGGCCCTGGAGAAATACGGCAAGGACTTCAACGACATCCGGCAGGACTTCGTGAGTGGGGGGGGAGGAGCCCCTTCTCGGGGTTATTTTAGGGGTTTTTGGGGGTTTTTGGGGTTCAGGGAGCGTCTCTGAGCTCGGGGTTGGGTGCCCGCAGCTGCCCTGGAAGTCCCTGGCCAGCATCGTGCAGTTCTATTACATGTGGAAAACCACTGACCGCTACATCCAGCAGGTACGGGCTGTGGAGTGGGGGTTGGGGGGCTGGAGTGGGGTTTGGGGGGCTGGAGTGGGGGTTTTGGGGATGAAATGGGGGTTTGGGGGGCTGGAGTGGGGTTTGGGGGGATGGAATGGGGTTTGGGGGGGTGTGAAATGGGGTTTGGGGGGCTGTGGAATGGGGTTTGAGGGGATGGAATGGGGTTTGGGGGGCTGGAGTGGGGTTTGGGGGGCTGGAATGGGGTTTGGGGGGCTCTGATCTGGGGGGGGTTTTGGTGGGGCTCTGGGGTTTCGGGGGCTCTGATCTGGGGGGGTTTTGAGGCGGCTCTGGGGTTTTTGGGGCTCAGATCTGGGTGTTTTGGGGGGCTCTGATCTGGGGGTTTATTGGGGGGGCTCTGGGGGTTTTTGGGGGCTCTGATCTGGGGGGTTTTGGGGGGCTCAGATCTGGGGGGGTTGGTGGGGCTCTGGGGGTTTTGGGGGCTCTGATCTGGGGGGTTTTGGGGGCTCTGATCTGGGGGTTTATTGGGGGGCTCTGGGGGTTTTTGGGGGCTCAGATCTGGGGGGGTTTGGGGGTACTCTGGGGTTTTGGGGGCTCTGATCTGGGGGTTTTTGGTGGCGCTCTGGGGTTTTTGGGGGGGCTCTGATCTGGGGGTTTTTGGGGGCTCTGATCTGGGGGTTTTTGGTGGGGCTCTGGGGTTTTTGGGGGCTCAGATCTGGGGGGTTTTGGGGGGCTCAGATCTGGGGGGGTTTGGGGGTACTCTGGGGTTTTGGGGGCTCTGATCTGGGGGGGTTTTGAGGCGGCTCTGGGGTTTTTGGGGCTCAGATCTGGGGGGTTTTGGGGGGCTCAGTGCCCCCCTGACCCCCTCCCTGCTCGCAGAAGAGGCTGAAGGCAGCGGAGGCCGACAGCAAACTGAAGCAGGTCTACATCCCCACCTAGTGAGTGGGGGGGCTCTGGGGACCCCCTGCTGGCTCTGGGGGGGGCACAGGACACCCCATGGAACCCCCCCCCCCCCAAAAAAAAAAATCCTCTGAGCCCCTCCCCACTTCTCCCCCAGCACCAAACCCAACCCCAACCAGATCATCTCGGTGGGCTCCAAACCCGGCGTCAACGGGGCCGGGTTCCAGAAAGGGCTGAGCTGCGAGAGCTGCCACAGTCAGTGCGGCCTGGGGGTCCCTAAAGGGTCTGGGGGGGTCCCGGGGGGGGTCCCAGGGAGGTTTGAGGGGGTCCCAGGGGGTTTATGGGGGTCTCTGAGGTTTGGGGGGCTCCAGAAGGGTCTGGGCTGTGAGAGCTGCCACAGTCAGTGCGGGCTGAGGGGTCCCAAAACGGTTTGGGGGGAGGTCCCAGATGGGTTTGGGGGCGTCCTGGAGAGGTCTGGGGGGGTCCCAGGGAGTTTGGGGGTGTCCTGAGGTCATGGGGGGTTTCTAGGGTTTGGGGCACAGGGATTTGGGGTATCCAGAAAGGGCTGAGCTGGGAGAGCTGCCACAGTCAGTGAGGCCTGGGGGGTCCTAAAAGGGTCTGGGGGGGTCCCAAAAGGGTCTGGGGGTGTCCTAAAAGGGTCTGGGGAGTCCTGGGGGGGTTTAGGGGAGTCCTGGCAAGGTTTGGGGGAGGTCCCAAAGGGTTTAGGGGGGGAACTTGGGGTCCTGGGGGGTCTCTGGAGTTTGGGGCACAGGAATTTGGGGTTTCCAGAAAGGGCTGAGCTGGGAGAGCTGCCACAGTCAGTGCGGCCTGGGGGGGTCCTAAAAGGGTTTGAGGGGGTCCTGGGGAGGTTTGGGGGGTCCTGGAAAGGTTTGGGGGGTCCTGGGGTGGTTTGGGGGGGTCCTGGGGAGGTTTGGGGGGGTCCCAGGGGGTCTCTGTGGTTTGGGGTACAGGGATCTGAAAAGGCTCCTTGGCATTTGGGAGGGGGCTGGGCTCGGGTCTCTGGGGTTTTGGGGGGGCTCTTGAGGTTTGCTTTGGTTTGGGGGGGGTCTTTGGGGGATTTAGGGGGTCCTGGGGGTCTTGGGGAGTCTCTGGGGGGCTTTGAGGAGCAGCAGTTTGGGGGTTCCAGAGGGGCCTCTCTGGCATTTGAGGGGATCCTGGGGTGGGGTTTGGGGTTTGGGGGGGGATCCCCGGGTCCCCCCCTTGTCCTCCCAGTGCCCCCAGTAAGTCCCAGTGTCCCCCCCAGCCTCCCAGTCCCCCCAGTGGTACGCCTGGGGCCCCCCCAACATGCAGTGCCGCCTCTGCGCCTCCTGCTGGATCTACTGGAAGAAATACGGGGGGCTCAAGACCCCCACGCAGCTGGAGGGGGTGACCCGCAGCGCCTCGGTGAGAGCCCGGCCCAGACCCCACTGGGGACCCCAAAAATCCCAATGAGGGACCCCAAAAACCCCAATCAGGGACCCCAAAAACCTCCTGGGACCCCCAGAGTCCCACTGGGGACCCCCAAAACCCCAATCAGGGACCCCAAAAACCCCAATCAGGGACCCCAAAAACCTCCTGGGACCCCCAGAGTCCCACTGGGGACCCCCAAAACCCCAATCAGGGACCCCAAAAACCCCAATCGGGGACCCCAAAAACCTCCTGGGATCACCAAAACCTCCTGGGACCCCAAAATCCCAATCAGGGACCCCAAAAACCCCAATCGGGGACCCCAAAAACCCCAATCGGGGACCCCAAAACCTCCTGGGACCTCCAAAATCTCCTGGGATCACCAAAATCCCAATGAGGGACCCCAAAAACCCTAATCAGGGACCCCAAAATCCCAATCAGGGACCCCAAAAACCCCAATCAGGGACCTCCAAAACCCCAATCAGGGACCCCAAAAACCCCAATCGGGGACCCCAAAAACCTCCTGGGATCACTAAAATCCCGATGAGGGACCCCCAAAACCCCAATCAGGGACCCCAAAAACCCCAATCAGGGACCTCCAAAACCTCCTGGGACCTCCAAAACCTCCTGGGACCCCCAGAGTCCCACTGGGGACCCCAAAAACCCCAATCAGGAACCCCAAAAACCCCAATCGGGGACCCCAAAACCTCCTGGGACCATCAAAATCCCAATGAGGGACCTCCAAAACCTCCTGGGACCCCCAGAGCACCACTGGGGACCCCAAAAACCTCAATCGGGGACCCCAAAACCTCCTGGGACCTCCAAAATCTCCTGGGATCACCAAAATCCCAATGAGGGACCCCAAAAACCCTAATCAGGGACCCCAAAATCCCAATCAGGGACCCCAAAAACCCCAATCAGGGACCTCCAAAACCCCAATCAGGGACCCCAAAAACCCCAATCGGGGACCCCAAAAACCTCCTGGGATCACTAAAATCCCGATGAGGGACCCCCAAAACCCCAATCAGGGACCCCAAAAACCCTAATCAGGGACCCCAAAAACCTCCTGGGACCTCCAAAACCTCCTGGGACCCCCAGAGTCCCACTGGGGACCCCAAAAACCCCAATCAGGAACCCCAAAAACCCCAATCGGGGACCCCAAAACCTCCTGGGACCATCAAAATCCCAATGAGGGACCTCCAAAACCTCCTGGGACCCCCAGAGCACCACTGGGGACCCCAAAAACCTCAATCGGGGACCCCAAAACCTCCTGGGACCTCCAAAATCTCCTGGGATCACCAAAATCCCAATGAGGGACCCCAAAAACCCTAATCAGGGACCCCAAAAACCCCAATCAGGGACCTCCAAAACCCCAATCAGGGACCCCAAAAACCCCAATCGGGGACCCCAAAAACCTCCTGGGATCACTAAAATCCCGATGAGGGACCCCAAAACCCCAATCAGGGACCCCAAAAACCCTAATCAGGGACCCCAAAAACCTCCTGGGACCTCCAAAACCTCCTGGGATCACCAAAATCCCACTGAGGGACCCCAAAAACCCCAATTGGGGACCCCAAAAACCCCAATCGGGGACCTCCAAAACCTCCTGGGACCCCCAGAGTCCCACAGGGGACCCCAAAATCCTCCTGGGATCACTAAAATCCCACTGAGGGACCCCCAAAACCTCCTGGGACCACCAAAATCCCAATGAGGGACCAAAAAATCCTCCTGGGACCATCAAAACCTCCTGGGATCACTAAAATCCCAATGAGGGACCCCCAAAACCTCCTGGGACCCCCAAAACCTCCTGGGACCATCAAAACCTCATGGGACTACCAAAATCCCACTGAGGGACCTCCAAAACCTCCTGGGATCACTAAAATCCCAATCAGGGACCCCCAAAATCCCAATGAAGAACCCCCAAAACCTCCTTGGATCATCAAAACCCCACTGAGGGACCTCGAAAACCTCCTGGGATCACCAAAATCCCAATAAGGGACCCCAAAAACTCCTGGGACCCCTGAAGTTCCACTGAGGGACCCTCAAAATCCCACCGAGGGACCCCCAAAACCTCCTGGGTTTTAGGGGGGATTTTGGGGGTTTTCTAACCATTTTTAACCCTTTCTGTCCCCCCAGAAGCCCCACTCCCGGGGTCACCTGTCCCTGTATCCCACCATGGGTGATTTTAGGGGGGATTTTGGGGTTTTTAACCCTTTGTGCCCCCCAGGAGCCCCACTCCCGGGGTCACCTGTCCCCGTATCCCACCATGGGTGGTTTTTGGTTTTTTTAACCATTTTTAACCCTTTGTGCCCCCCAGGAGCCCCACTCCCGCGGTCACCTGTCCCTGTATCCCACCATGGGTGATTTTAGGGGGGGAATTTGGGGTTTTTAACCCTTTGTGCCCCCCAGGATCCCCATTCCCGGGTTCACCTGTCCCCGTACCCCACCATGGGTGATTTTTGGGAGAATTTTGGGGTTTTTAACCATTTTTAACCCTTTGTGCCCCCCAGGAGCCCCACTCCCGGGGTCACCTGTCCCTGTACCCCAACAGGGGCTGTTCTGGGAGGGTTTTTGGGGTTTTTAACCCTTTGTGCCCCCCAGGAGCCCCACTCCCGGGGCCACCTGTCCCCGTACCCCACCATGGGTGATTTTTGGGAGAATTTTGGGGTTTTTAACCATTTTTAACCCTTTGTGCCCCCCAGGAGCCCCACTCCCGGGGCCACCTGTCCCGGCCCGAGGCGCAGTCGCTGTCCCCGTACACCACCAGCGCCAGCCGGGCCAAGCTGCTGGCCAAGAACCGCCAGACGTTCCTGCTGCAAACCACGCGGCTGACGCGGCTCTCGCGCCGCCTGTGCCGCGACGTCCTGCAGCCCCGGCGGGCGGCGCGCCGGCCCTACGCCCCCATCAACGCCAACGCCATCAAGGCCGAGTGTGAGAGGGGTTTGGGGGGAGAAAACAGGGAAAAAATGGGGAGAAAATGGGGTTTGGGGGGAGAAAATGGGGAAAAAATGGGGGGAAAATGGGGTTTGGGGGGAGAAAATGGAGAGAAAATGGGGGTTTGGGGTGTATGGGATCCCTACGCCCCCATCAACGCCAACGCCATCAAGGCCGAGTGTGAGAGGGGTTTGGGGGGGAAAATGGGGAAAAAATGGGGGTTTGGGATCCCTTTGGGGGGTCTTGGGGTGCATGGGATCCCTACACCCCCATCAACGCCAACGCCATCAAGGCCGAGTGTGAGAGGGGTTTGGGGGAGAAATGGGGGTTTGGGGGCTTTAAATGTGGGGAAAATGGGGTTTGGGGGGGAGAAAATGGGGGGGAAATGGGGAGAAAATGGGGTTTGGGGGGAGAAAATGGGGTCTGGGGTGTATGGGATCCCTACGCCCCCATCAACGCCAACGCCATCAAGGCCGAATGTGAGAGGGGTTTGGGGGGAAAATGGGGAGAAAATGGGGTTTGGGGGGAGAAAATGGGGGGGAAATGGGGAGAAAATGGGGTTTGGGGGGAGAAAATGGGGAAAAAATGGGGAAAAAATGGGGGGGAAATGGGGTTTGGGGGAGAAAATGGGGGGGAAATGGGGAGAAAATGGGGTTTGGGGGAGAAAATGGGGGGAAAACGGGGAGAAAATGGGGTTTGGGGGGGAAAAATGGGGAGAAAATGGGGTTTGGGGGGGAAAAATGGGGGAAAAAATGGGGTTGGGGGGAAAAAATGGGGTTTGGGGTGTATGGGATCCCTATGCCCCCATCAACGCCATCAAGGCCGAGGGTGAGCAGAGAAAATGGGTGAAAATAGGGAAAAATGGAGGTTTGGGGTAAAAAAATGGGGAAAAATGAGGGTTTGGGGTAAAAAAAAATGGGGTTTGGGGGGAAAAAAATGGGGGTTTGGGGTAAAAAATAATGGGGTTTGGGGGGAAAAAAATGGGGGTTTGGGATCCCCATCAAGGCTGAGCGTGAGTGGGGAAATGGGGGAAAACCGGGGGTGATTGGGACCCTCCTCAACCCTGCACCGTCGGGGCCAAGCCTGAGCTCTGGGGCTGGGAGGAGGAATTGGGGGGGGGTCTGGGACCCTCTCAGGGGGTCCTGGGGGTGTGGGGCCCCCCCTGAGCCCCCCGTGCCCCCCCAGGCTCCATCCGGCTGCCCAAGGCCGCCAAGGCCCCCCTGAAGATTCACCCGCTGACCCGGCTGCCCCTCGCCGCCATCGTCAAGGAGCTGGGTGAGGCCTTTGGGGGGGGACAGGGGATTTGGGGGGGTCCCGGGGGTGGGAGAGGGGTTTGGGGGGCAGGGATGGGGGTTTGGGGGGGTCCCGGGGGTGTGGGGAGGGGTTTGGGGGGGTCCCAAGGGTGGGAGATACAAGAGGGGTTGGTCCAGGTGGAGCTGGCGGGGGGGTCCCAATGATGAAGAGGGGGATTTGGGGGGGGTCCAGGTGGGTTTGGGGGGGTCCAGGTGAGTCTGGGGGTGTCCCTGGGGGGGTCCAGGTGAGTCTGGGAGGGGTTTCCAGGGGGGATTCTGGGGGTGTCCCTGGGGGAATTGGGGAGTTCCAGGTGAGTCTGGGGGGGTGGTCCAGGTGATTCTGGGGGGGTCTCCCGGGGTGTGTGACCCCACCTGGGGCTGATTTGGGGGTCCCCAGGTTGATGGGTGCACCATGGGGGTGTGGGGGGGTGCTCAGGGCTGGATTTGGGGATTTTTGGGGATTTTTGAGGATTTTTGGGACCCCGCTGACCCCCCCTGCCCTCCCTCCCCAGCTGCCCAAGCCCCCCTGAAGCCGAAGACCCCGCGAGGCACCAAGACCCCGATCAACCGGAACCAACTGAGCCAGAGCCGGGGGCTGGCGGGGCTGGGGGGCAAGAGGGGCTACGAGGGGGGGGGAGACGGACACAGAGCCCCCCGCATGAGGGTACGGATGGGGGGATTGACAGGGGGGGATTGACAGGGGGTGATTGACAGGGGGGATTGGGGTGATTGACAGGGGGTGATTGACAGGGGAGATTGGGGTGATTGACAGGGGAAATGGGGGTGATTGACAGGGGGAATGGGAGTGATTGACAGGGGGTGATTGACAGGGGGTGATTGACAGGGGAAAATGGGGTGATTGACAGGGGGTGATTGACAGGGGAAAATGGGGTGATTGACAGGGGGTGATTGACAGGAGAGATTGGGGGTGATTGACAGGGGGGATTGGGGTGATTGATGGGGGATTGGGGTGATTGACAGGGGGTGATTGGGGTGATTGACGGGGAATGGGGTGATTGACAGGGGTATAAGAGTGATTGACGAGGGAAATGGGGGTGATTGACAGGGGAGATTGGGGTGATTGACAGGGGAATTAGGGGTGATTGACAGGGGAATTAGGGGTGATTGACAGGGGAAAGGGGGGTGATTGATGGCCAAATGGGGGTGATTGACAGGGGGATGATGGGGGGGGATTGATGGGATTGGGGGTGATTGACACGGGAGTTGGGGGTGGGGGGGCAGTTTTGGAGTGATTGACAGGAGGTGGAGCCATTAGAGGTGTAACCGGATTGGTGCAATCAGGGTTTGTGGGCGGGATCTTAAATTGATTGACAGGGACGTTGTGGGATTGGGGCGTGGCTATTAGTGACCGACACCTCAGGGCGGGCCGTGATTGGCAGGGAGTGCCGGGCTGTGATTGGGCCGGTTAACGCGCGCGCAGGGGAAGCCGAGCTGTGATTGGCCAGTTAACGCGCGCTGGGGGCGGTCGGGCGGTGATTGGCCGGCGGTCGCTCGCGGCGCGCTGTGATTGGCCGGGGGGCGGGGCTGACGCTCCCTTCCCGCGCAGGTCGGGACGGCGGCGCTGCCGTTCTCCGCCAACGGGCGCCCCCTGGCGGCCGCGCTGCGCCCCGCGCCTCCCCCCGGCACCAAACGGCAGAAACTGAACCCGGCGGACGCGCCCAACCCCGTGGTGTTCGTGGCCACCAAGGACACCCGGTACCGGGGGCTGGAGGGTTTGGGGGGGGTCTGGGGGGGGCCGTGAGGGGATTTGGGGGGGTCCTGAGAGGAATTGACGGGGTCTGGGGGGGTCCTGAGGGGATTCCGAAAAGGTTGGGGGGGGTTCTGAGGGAACTTGGGGGATCCTGAGGGGATTTGGGGGTGTCGTGAGGGAATCTGGGGAGGCCTGAAGGGGTCCTGAGGGAATTTGAGGGGTTCTGAGGGTGTTTGGGGTTCCTGGGGGGGACTTAAAGGGTTTGAGGAGTCCTCAGGTTATTTGGAAGGGTCTCAAGTGGGTTTAAGAGGTGCAGAGTAGATCTGGGGAGTCCTGAGACTGATTTGAGGGATCCTGAAGAGATTTGGGGGGGTCCCGAAGGGGTTTGAGGAATCCTGAAGGGATTTGAGAGATCCTGAAGGGATTTGAGGGGTCCCGAGGGTGTCTGGGAGGGTCCTGAGAGGATTTGGGGAGCCCTGGCAGGGTCCTGGAAGGTCTGAGCTGTCCCCAGACCCTCCAGCACAGAAATTTGGGGTTTTCCCTGTGGGGGCCACACCAGCCCCGTGCCCTGCACACCCCACGCTGGGGGGGTCCCACGGATGTTTTGGGGTTCCCTGAGCTGATCCCTCCCCTGTGTCCCCCACTTTCCCCAGGGCTCTGCGGAAGGCTCTGACGCACCTGGAGCTCCGCCGCGCCGCCCGCCGCCCCAACCTCCCCCTGAAGGTGAAACCGGGGGGGCTCCCCCTGCGCCCGGGGGGGGCCCTGGCGCCCCCCGCCCCCCCCCCACCCCTCCAGCACCTCCGAGCCCATCGTGCTTGAGGACTGACCCTCCCTCCCCCGGCCCCACAACCCTTTTGTATTTTTTTTATTTCCATAGAAAAATCTCGAAATCTCGCGGGGGGGGGGTTGGGGAGGGGGGGTGGGTTCGGTGCCCCCCCCTCCCCCCCCGCTGTCCTTTTTGCCCCTCCCCCCCTCCAAACCCCCCCCCCCCCCCCTCCTCCGCGGGCCCCTTTTGTACGTGCAGAGACGCCCCCGGTTTTGTATCTCGGGCTGTCCCGGTTCTGTAGCGACAGGAAATAAACGCGATGAGTTTTTTCTTCAACGAGAGTCAAAAAACGGCGGCGTCGCGGGGGGGGGGTAACGGGAATACCGGGGGGACACGGGGCGGAACGGTTGTGTTGGGGCGCGTTTCCGGGGGGAACACAGTGAGGAACGGACTGCGCGTGGGGGATCGGGGAGGAACGGACCATTTCCGGCGGAAGTGGCTGAGGGACGGGCGCGGGAACCGGAGCTCGCCATGGAACCGGAGCCGGGGCCGGGCCCTGATCCCGACCCGGGCCCTGATCCCGACATGGACCCAGGCCGCGACCCCGTAACGGGCCCCGGCCACGATCCGGTAACGGCCCCGGTGCCGGTAACGGACCCGGCGAACGATCCCGACGTGGAGCCGCTGCACCGGGGCGGCTTCCGCTGCCGCCTGTGCCAGATCACCACAGCCAACCGTGAGTGATCCCGGGGGCTGAAGGGGCGGTGGTTACCGGCACCGGGCGGGGGGGGCTCTACGGTCCCGGTTACCGGGGCTGGGGGCTCCGGAACCCTCCTGTGACTCCCCGGTTCCCGTGTCCGGGGAGGGTTCCGGGATCCCGTTAACCAGAACAGGGAGGGCTTCCAAACTCCGTTTTAACCGGGACCGGGGAGTTTGTATTGCCCCAATTACCGGCACCGGGGAAGCCCTGAGACCCCGGTTCCCGTCCCGGGGATCTCCGTGACTCCAATTTCCGCTGGTGCTTCCCGGTCCCGGTGACCCCGTTCCCAGTATCCCCAGTTCCTGTTCCCGGTGATCCCGGTTCCTGGTGATTCCCGTTGTTCCTGCAGTCCCTGATTCCCGTTATTCCCGTTATTCCCGCTGTCCCCGTTCATCCCCGCAGTGCCCGGTTCCTGTTTCCCCGTTGTCCCGCAGTCCCCAATTCCCGGTGTCCCCACTCCCCGTTAATCCCCGTTCTCCCCATTATTCCCCGTTAACCCCCGCTCTCCCGTTAATCCCCGTTAACCCCCATTAATCCCGGTTATCCCCGTTAATCCCCATTATTCCGTTACTCCCCGTATCCCCGGTTAGCCCCCGCTCTCACGGCTCTCCCGCAGTGCCCAGTTCCCGTTATCCCCATTACTCCCGTTAATCCCCGTTATCCCCGCTAATCCCGGCTCTCCCGCAGTGCCCAATCGCGGTTACTCCCGTTAATTCCGGTTAACCCCCGTTAACCCCCGCCCTCCCGCAGTGCCCAGCCTCCGTTACTCCCGTTAAGCCCCGTTATCCCCATTAACCCCCGTTAATCCCCGTTCCTCCCCGTTATCCCCAGTTAACCCTCTCTCTCCCGGTTCCCCCGCAGAGCCCAGTTCCCGTTACTCCCCGTTAATTCCCGTTACTCCCGTTAAGCCCCATTCTCCCCGTTACTCCCGTTATTCCCGCTCTCCCGTTCCCCCGCAGTGCCCAGCCCCCGTTACCCCCCGTTAGCCGCCATTTTCCCCGTTAACCCCCCCGTTAACCGCCCCGTTAACCGCCCCGTTAACCCTCTCAGTGCCGAGCCTGCGCTCTCACCTGGCGGGGAAGCGGCACGGGCGGCTCCGGTGTTTGCGGGCGGAGCGCCGGGCGCAGGAGCAGCGGAGCCTCTTCGTCAGCGGCTTCCGCCGGGGCACCGCGCCCGAGCAGCTGCGCCGCCACTTCCGCGCCTTCGGCCCTGTCGCGACAGTCGTGATGGACAAGGACAAGGTGGGGACGGCGGCGGCACCGGCGGCGGCGGCGGGAGGGGCCCTGGGGACGGGGACATTGTCGCGATAGGCGGGGAGGAGGCGGCGGGAGGGGACAGCAGCACCCCGCGATTGTCGCGATAATGAATGAAAAAGTGGCGGGAATTTTGAGGCTCTCGGGGGTGTCGCGATTGTCGCGATAGTGACGGACAAAGCTGGGGAGGGGGGTTCTGAGTGCCCTGGGGAGGGGGGGTCTCATGTTCCCTCCCTTGGTAAGGCGATATCGCGCCTATCGCGATAGCCCCTCCCTGTCCCGCAGGGCGCGTTCGCTATCGTGGAGCTGCGGGACCGCGCGGGGCGGCAGCGGGCGCTGGAGCAGCCCCGGCATCTCCTGGAGGGGCGGCGGCTGCGGGTGCGGCCCCGGGAGCACCGGGAATGGCCCCGGGACCCCCCCCCGGGACCCCCCCGGGAACCCCCCGGGACCCCCGGGGCTGCTGCAGGCGCTGGGCCGGGCCCAGGACGTGAGTGGGGGGCTCGGGTGGGGGGGATTGGGGGGGTTTGGGGGGTCCCAAAGCTCTCCTGAGGGGAGGCTGGGGGGTCTTGGGGTGCTCAGGGGATTTTGGGGGGGTTTGGGGGGTCCCAAAGCTCTCCTGAGGGGTTTTGGGGGGTCCAGGGGGGCTTGAGGGGTTTTGGGGGGGTCCCAAAGCTCTCCCGGGGGGTTTGGAGGGGTCTCGAGGTTCCCCCAGAGGTTTTGGGGGGGTTTGGGTGGTCCCAAAGCTTTCCCAGTGTTTTAAGGGGGCTCCCAGTGCTCCCAGTTTGCCCAGTGTGGCCAGGGGAGCACTCCCAGTTTGCCCAGTGTGGCCAGGGGCTGGTGCTCCCAGTTTGCCCAGCTTGGCTGGGGGGGGATCACTCCCAGTTTCCCCAGTTTGCCCCATTTGGCACTCCCAGTCTGCCCAGTTTCCCAGTTTTCTCAGTTCCCCAGTGTTCCCAGTGTTCCCAGTTTGGCACTCCCAGTGTTCCGAGTGTTCCCAGTGTTCCCAGTCTGGCATTCCCAGTGTTCCCAGTTCACCCAGTCTGGCATTCCCAGTGTTCCCAGTGCTCCCAGTTCACCCAGTTTGGCATTCCCAGTGTTCCCAGTGTTCCCAGTTCACCCAGTCTGGCATTCCCAGTGTTCCCAGTGTTCCCAGTTCACCCAGTCTGGCATTCCCAGTGTTCCCAGTTCACCCAGTCTGGCATTCCCAGTGTTCCCAGTGTTCCCAGTTCACCCAGTTTGCCCCTCCCAGTGTTCCCAGTGTTCCCAGTGTTCCCAGTTCACCCAGTCTGGTGTTCCCAGTGTTCCCAGTGTTCCCAGTGTTCCCAGTTCACCCAGTCTGGTGTTCCCAGTGTTCCCAGTTCACCCAGTTTGCCCCTCCCAGTGCTCCCAGTGTTCCCAGTTCACCCAGTTTCCATCCCCAGGTGTGGGCGCAGCTGCAGCTGCTGGTGCGGGCGCTGGAGCTGAGCGCGGCCGAGCGGCGCCTGCGGGAGCTGCTGGTGACCCTGATCAGGGAGGTGTTCACGGAGTTCTTCCCAGGTGAGCACAGCTGGGCACAGCTGGCGTGGCTGGGTATGCCTGGGTACACCTGGGTACACCTGGGGTACACCTGGGATACACCTGGGTACACCTGGGATACACCTGGGTACACTTGGGCACAGCTGGGATACACCTGGGACACAGCTGGGCACAGCTGGCATGGCTGGGCACACCTGGGATACACCTGGGCACACCTGGGATACACCTGGGACACACCTGTGTCACCTATCCCCACCTGTCCCCTCACCTGTGTCACCTATCCCCACCCCTGTCCCCACCTGTCCCACATCTGCCACACCTTTCCCTATACTTGTCCGTCACCTGTCCCTCACCTGTCCCTGTACTTGTCCGTCACCTGTCCCACACCTGTCCCACACCTGTCCCACACCTGTCCCTGTACTTGTCCCTCACCTGTCCCTCACCTGTCCCCCCCCATGTCCCCCCCCTGTCCCCCCAGGCTGCTCCGTTGTCCCCTACGGCTCCTCCGTCAACGGCTTCGACGTCCACGGCTGCGACCTGGACCTGCACCTGGAGCTGGGGGAGCCCCAAAGCCCAGAGACCCCAAACGGGGACCCCCAGAACCCAGAGACCCCAAACGGGGACCCCCAGAACCCAGAGACCCCAAACGGGGACCCTCCCATGGAGGAGACCCCAAACGGGGACCCCCAAATCCCAAAGACCCAAAACGGGGACCCCCAGAGACTGAGAACCACAAATGGGGACCCCCGGATCCCAGAAACCCCAAATGGGGGCCCCCCCATGGAGGGGACCCCAAACTGGGACCCCCAGGGCCAGGGAACCTCAAATGGGCACCCCCAAATCCCAGAGACCCCAAATGGGGACCCCCAGAGCCCGGGGACACTGCTGGGGGATGGGGACACCCCCCTCAAAGGGTCCCTTTTGGGGTCCCCTTTGGGTGACAGAGACCCCTCCCTCAAAAGGTCCCTTATGGGGTCCGAGGGGTCCCTTTTGGGGGACAGAGGGGCCCATTTGGGGTCTGAGGGGTCCCTGTCGGGGGATGAGTCCCCTGAGGCCAAGGGGTCCCTTTTGAAGCGTGGGGGGTCCCTTTTGGGGTCCAAGGGGTCCCTTTTGGGGGACAAAGGGTCCCTTTTGGGGTCTCCTTCAGGTGACAGAGACCCCTCCCTCGAAGGCTCCCTTAAAGGGTCCGAGGGGTCCCTTATGGGATCTGAGGGGTCCCTTATGGGATCTGAGGGGTCCCTCATGGGGTCCGAGGGGTCTCTTTTGGGGTCCGAGGGGTCCCTTATGGGGTCCGAGGGGTCCCTGTCGGGGGATGAGGGGTCCCTGTCAGGGGATTCATCCCCCGAGTCCGAGGGGTCCCTTTTGGGGTCCCGTTTGGGGTCCGGGGGGTCCCGTTTGGGGTCCGGGGTGTCCCTTTTGGGGCGCGGGGCGCCCCCGGAGCGGGCGCTGCTGCTGGTGGGGGCGGTGCTGCGCCGCTGCGTGCCCGGGGTCCGGGGGGTCCGGGCCGTGCCCGGCGCTCGGCGCCCCGTGGTGAAATTCAGCCACAAACAGTCGGGGCTGGCCGGGGACGTGTGCCTGGACAACCGGTACGGACTGGGAGCCACTGGGACGGACTGGGAGGGACTGGGAGGGACTGGGAGCACTGGGAGGGACTGGGAGGGACTGGGAGAGGGGATGGGAGCATTGGAAGGGGACTGGGAGGGACTGGGAGGGACTGGGAGTGGGGATGGGAGCATTGGAAGGGGACTGGGAGGGACTGGGAGCCACTGGGAGAGGGGATGGGGGCATTGGGAGGGGACTGGGAGTAACTGGGAGCCACTGGGAGCTACTGGGAGGGACTGGAAGAGGGAATGGGGACATGAGGGGGGTGTTGGGAGGGGGCTCGGAGGGACTGGGAGCCACTGGGAGCACTGGGAGGGACTGGGAGGGGAGATGGGAGGGACTGGGGCTAACTGGGAGCAACTGGGAGAAGGGATGGGAGCATTGGAAGGGGACTGGGAGCTACTGGGAGGGACTGGGAGGGGAGATGGGGGCATGACGGGGATGTTGGGAGGGACTGGGAGTAACTGGGAGGGGACTGGGAGGAGGGATGGGGACATGAGGGGGGCACTGGGAGGGACTGGGAGGAGGGATGGGAATAACTGGGAGCAACTGGGAGGGACTGGGAGAGGGAATGGGAGCGGGGATGGGGGCACGAGGGGGTGTTGGGAGCAACTGGGAGGGGGTATGGGGGCACTGGGAGCAACTGGGAGGGACTGGGGGTAACTGGGCTGGACTGGGGGTAACTGGGCTGGACTGGGAGGGGAGATGGTGGCATGAGGAGGGCATTGGGAGGGGGCTCGGAGGGACTGGGGGCAACTGGGAGGGACTGGGGGGCACCTTCTCATTTCTCTCCCTTTTCTCTTTCTCCCCCTTTCCCTCCTCCTCCATTTTTCCCCTTTTTCCCTGCCCTTTTCCCCCCATTTTTTCCCCTTTTTCCTCCCCATTTTTCCCCTTTTTCCCTGCCCCCTTTTCCTCCCCATTTTTCCCCGTTTTCCCCGTTTTTCCCCCCAAACCCCATCCCCAGCCTGGCCCTGTTCAACACTCGCTTCCTGCGCCTCTGCGCCGACGCCGACCCGCGGGTGCGGCCCCTGGGCTACGCCCTGCGGCTGTGGGCGGGGGGGCAGCGGCTGGCAGGTGAGGGGGGCGGGACCCCTCCCCAAAATGGCATGGGGGACCCTAAAAGGGGCTGGGACACCCCAAAAAGGGGCTGGGACCCACCAAAAATGGGCTGGGACTCCCAAAAATGGGATGGGACCCCCAAAAATGGGATGGGACCTGCTGGGGCTCCCCCTCCCCACAGCCCCTGTGTGGTTCTGGGGGAGGGGGGCAGCACCTGGCAGGTGAGGGGGGGTCGGGACCCCTCCCCAAAATGGGCTGGGAGACCCTAAAAAGGGGCTTGGACCCCCCCAAAAAATGGGGCTGGGAGACCCTAAAAGTGGGCTGGGAGCCCCCAAAAATGGGTTGGGACCCACCAAAAATGGGATGGGACCCTCCAAAAGGGGCTGGGAGTCCCCCCAAAAATGATGGGCTGGGACCCCCGAAAAGGGGCTGGGACCCTCAAAAAGGAACTGAGACCCCCAAAAGGGGCAGAGACCCCTCCCAAAAGAGGCTGGGGGACCCCCGAAAGGGGATGAGACTCTTCCCCTAAGGAACTGAGATAACCCAAAAGGGTCTGGATACCCCTCCCAAAGCGACTGAGACCCCCAGAAGGGGCTGAGACACTCCTAAAAGGGGCTGGGGACCCCCAAAAGGGGCAAAGACCCCCCCCCAAAGGGACTGAGACCCCTCCCAGAGGGGCTGGGGACCCCAAAAGGGGCAGAGACCCCCCCAGAACGGGAAGGGAGCCCCGAAAATCCCCGCGGGTGCCGCCCCTCGGAGCCCCCAGCCCAGCCCCAAACGGCTCCAGGCACCCGGGGGGGGCCGTGGCCAATTGAGGGGGGGTCTCAGCTCACTGCGGACCCCCCCCCCCCGTTTCTGCCGCAGGGAACCGGGCCGGGGGCGGCCCCCTCCTCACCAACTACGCCCTGACGCTGCTGCTGGTGCTGTTCCTGCAGAGCCGCAGCCCCCCCGTGCTGCCCTCGGTGCGGCGCCTCCGCCTCCTGGCAGGTGCCCAGGCCCCTTCCCCACCTTCCCCCCGGCCCTGGTCCCCTTTTCGGGGGTCCCCGCCCCATTCCGGGGGTCTCTGAGCCCCCCCCGTGTGGGTTGCAGGGCCCCAGGAGCGCGCTCGGGTTGGGGGCTGGGACTGCAGCTTCCCCCGGGAGGCGGCGGCGCTGGAGCCCAGCGGGAACCGACAGAGCGCGGGTGGGTCCGGGGGCACTGGGGGGTCCTGAATTGGGGAGGGGGCTCCAAACCCACTGGGGAGGGGGTCCCTAAATCCGGGAGGGGCTCCAGTGCCACAGCGGGGGCACAAATCCCACTGGGAGGGGCTCAAATCCCACTGGGAGGGGCACAAATCCCACTGGGAGGGGCTCAAATCCCACTGGGAGGGGCTCAAATCCCACTGGGAGGGGCACAAATCCCACTGGGAGGGGCTCAAATCCCACTGGGAGGGGCAGATCTGGGGGGTCCTAAATTGGGGAGGGGGCTCCAAACCCACTGGGGAGGGGGTCCTAAATCCGGGAGGGGCTCCAAACCCACTGGGGGGGACTCAAATCCCACTGGGGGTGGCTCCAAATCCACCGGGTTTTGGGAGTGGTTTTGGGGGATTTTAGGGGAGTTTTGGGAGTGGTTTTGGGGGAGTTTTTGGGTTTTTTTTAAGGGGAGTTTTGGGAGTGGTTTTGGGGGGTTTCTGGGTGTTTTTGGGGGAGTTTCTGAGTGATTTTTGAGGGTATTTTTGGGGTTGGTTCTGAGTGATTTGGGTGGGGGGGTTCTTGGTGGTTTTGAGGGTGGTTTTGGGGTTGTTTCTGGGTGATTTTGGGAGTGGTTTTTGGGTGGTTTCTGGCTGTTTTTGGGAGTGATTTTGGGGTTGTTTCTGGGTGATTTTAGGGCACTTTCTGCCTGATTTTGAGGCTATTTTCAGGGTTATTTCTGTCTGATTTCGGGGCTCTCCTGGCTATTTCCGGGGGTGCCTCCACACCTCTCTAACCACCCCGTCCATCCCAGCCTCCCTCCTGGCCGAATTCTTCTCCTATTTCGGGACCCTGGATCTGGGGGGGCTCCTCCTGTCGCCCCTGGAGGGCCGAGCTCTGCCTCGCCCCCCTCCCGAGGCCCTCGGGGGTCTCCGCCCGGGCCCCCTGACCCTGCAGGACCCCTTCGAGCTCAGCCACAACGTGGCCGCCAACGTCACGGCGCGCACCGTGTCGCGATTCGTGCGCTGCTGTCGCGACGCCGCCCGCCTCTGTCGCGGCCCCGAGTTCCTGCAGAAATCGCGGCGGGGCCGCCCCTGGGGCGTGATGAGGCTGCTCCAGCCCGGGAACCGCGGGAACTCCGGGAGTTCCGAGGGGAAATTCCTGATCCAGGTCCCGCTGCGGCCCCCGGGGGGGTGCGGGGGGGTCCCGCAGAGCGAGGTGAGCGCGGCCGTGGCCTTCGTGCTCAGGGAGGTGCTGGGGTGCGGCTGCGAGCCCGAGGACGCGGGGACACCGGGGGGGACACCGGGGGGGACACCCCCGAGAGCTGAGTGTCACCCGGAGAGGGGGACAGGGGGGTCCCGGGGGGAGTTTGGGGACACGGGGACACCGGGGGATGAGGGGGAGCCACCCCCGGGAGCTGAGTGTCACCTGGGGAGGGGAACAGGAGGGTCTGGGGGGGAATTTGGGGACACAGGGACACCGGGGGGGACACCCCCGGGTGCTGAGTGTCACCTGGAGGGGGGGACAGGGGGGTCTGGGGGGGAATTTGGGACATCGGGGGATGAGGGGGAGCCACCCCCGGGAGCCCGGTGTCAACTGGGGAGGGGGACAGGAGGGTCTGGGGGGGAATTTGGGGACACTGGGACACCGGGGGAGCCACCCCTGGGAGCTGAGTGTCACACGGAGAAGGTGACAGGAGGGTCCCGAGGGGAATTTGGGACATCGGGGGATCCCTCAGAGCCACCCTCGGGAGCTCAATGTCACCTGGAGGGGGGGACAGGAGGGTCTGGGGAGGAATTTGGGGACGTGGGGACATCGGGGCCGGGCTCGAAGCGTCGCCTCCCCGAGGGGGGCCCGGACGGGGCCGGGGTCCCGCCCGCGAAGCGGCCCCGGGGTCCCGCGGGTCCCTCGCGGTGGAGCTGCTGCGTCTGGCACCGGGTGTGGCGGGGCCGCCGCCGCCTCCGCCGCCGCCTCCGCTACCGGGGGGGCTCCGGGGGGGCTCCGGGCACCGACGGGAACCGGGGGGATCGAGGGCTTGAGGGTCCCGAGGGGGCTCCGGATCCCAGAGGGGTTCAGGATTTTGGGGGGGTTCAGGATCCCGGGGGGGCTCCAAGTCCTGGGGGGGTTCAGGGTCCCGTTGGGGTTCAGGATTTTGGGGGGGTTCAGGATCCCGGGGGTCCCAGGGGGGTTCAGGACTTTGGGGGGGTTCGGGATCCCGGGGGGGCTCCAAGTCCTGGGGGGGTTCAGGGTCCCGGGGGTCCCGTTGGGGTTCAGGGTCCCGTTGGGGTTCGGGATCCCGGGGGGTCCCGGGGGGGTTCAGGGTCCCGGGGGTCCCGCTGGGGTTCAGGACCCTGGGGCTGTCCCGGATTTCGGGGGGTCCCCCCTGGCCCTGGAACGGGCCGTGACCGCGGCCATCGTCCGAGGGGACACCGGGAGCCCCCCCGGGCCCCCCCCCGCAGCCGCTGCTGCGTTTCCAGCTCAGCGCCCGCCCGGGGGGGGCGCACCGGGACCCCCAAGTGCTGCTGCAGCTCCAGCCCGAGCCCCCCTCGCCGCTTTTCCAGGAGTTTTTCCATTTCTTGCGGGGTTTTCTGCCCGGAATGGTTCGGCAGCGCCTGGGCTGGGGCGGGGAATTTGTAAATTCTGAGTAAAATTCTTTTTCAGTAAAATCCGTTGGGCAGCGTGGCCGGGGGTGTCACTGCAGGGAGAGGGGGGAATTGGGGCAGAAAATGGAAAAAATGAGATTTTATTGAGTGGGGAGGAGCTCTCGGGGACGGCTGGGGTCACACCTGGCACTGACCACTCAACACTGACCCCACTGACCACTGGGGCTGCTTAATGACCCCACAGCTGGCACTGACCACTGACCCCACTGACCACTGAGGCTGTTCATTGACCCCACACCATCCACTGACCACTCCACGCCACCCCCTGACCACCACACCCTCTCCACTGACCACCAAACCCTTTCTGCTCGCCACTGGGCACCCTTTAATGACCACAACCCTTCCTTTATTTCCTTTATTGCCCATTTCACGCCATCCACTGACCACCGCCCCCTCTTTAGTGGCCACTCCCCATCCCTTACTGACCACTCCACGCCCCCTCTGACCGCCCCCCGCCCCATTTCCAGCCCCATTTCCAGCCCCGTTGCCGGGCTCAGAGCAGCAGCAGCAGCGAGTACTCGGCTCGGGGCCACCTCCGCGGGGCCCTCGCGGTTCTCCCGATCATCGGCAGCCGCTGCGCGTACCGGGAGCCGAGCGCGGCCCCGGGCGGCTGCGGGAAGCTCGTCTGGAACCTTCGGCCGGGGCAGCGCCGCCCGGTTTGGCGCCCCGCGATCACGAAGCTGAAGCGGGGAGGGCCCCGAGGGGCGAAGCGACATTTCTGGAACACGTCCCGAGCCCCGGGCCGGTGGCCGGAGGGGGCGCGGGGGGTCCCGCGGGGCCGGGGCGGGGGTCCCGGCGCTCGGTGCAGCGGGGGCCGCTCCGGGCGCGGCGGGGGCGGCTCCTCGTCCCTCGGGCTCACCGTGGCGTTGGTCAATTGGGGCATCTTGCGGGCGGCTCCTTCGGCCGGGGGCTCCTTGCGGGCGCCCTCGGGCGCTCCCGGGGGGCTCGGGGGCTCGGCGGGGGCGCCGGTACCGAACCGAGCCGCGAGGCTGTCGCCGAAGAAGTCGTAGAGCTCTCGGTACATGTCCCGCAGCGACGGCGAGGGCGGCGACAGCGGCGAGGAGGAGGAGGAGGAGGAGGAGGAGGAGGAGGAAGCAGCGGCGGCGGCGCCCCCCGGTATCACCGGGCGGCCCAAACCCAGCTCGGGGGGGGGGGTCCTGGCCGGGGGGGCTGTGCCGGGGGGACCCCTCGGGACCCCCAAATCCCGGCGCTTGCTGAGCCTTGGCCTTGAGCAGCCGCTCCACGGCGACCTGGGGGGCACGGGGGGGGGTCAGAGGGATCCAAGGGGGGCTTAAAGGGGTGCGGACCCCCCCCCCCCCAAAAAAGCCCCCCCGACCTCACCAGGATGGCGCCGTAGACTTTGTGGCCGTCAGCCTTGACCTGGGCGTTGGACACGGAGTAATCGTCCAGCACGGCCTGGAGGTTGGGCCAGTACGTGGGGAGGTGGGGGTACAGCACCCGCTCCACGGCCTGGGGAGGGGGGGGACATGGGCTGAGACCCCCCCCCCGGAACCCCCAAACCTGCCCAGGACCACCCAAAGCCCCCCATGGAACCCCCAAACCAGTACGTGGGGAGGTGGGGGTACAGCACCCGCTCCACGGCCTGAGAGAGGGGGGAGCAATGGGCTGAGACCCCCCCCTGGAACCCCCCATGGAACCCCCAAACCCCCTGGAGCCCCCCCAGGTCCCCTTTAGACCCCCCCCGTGCCTTTCAGCCCCCCCAAACCCCCTCAAGAGCCCCCAAAACCCCCTTGGGATGACCCCAAACCCCCTCAGAACCCTCTCAAAAACCCCCTCAGGACCCCCCAAACCTCCTCAGGATCCCCCCACACCCACTTTGGGACCCCCTCAGGACCCCCCTACGACCCTCAGAACCCCCCAAACCCCCTCAGGACCCCCCCAAACCCCCCATAGTCCCCTCAAATCCCCTTAGAACCCCTCAAATCCCCTTAGAACCCCTCAAATCCCCTCAGGAACCCCCAAACCCTCCCATAGCTCCCCGAAACCCCCTCAGAACCCCCCAAAACCCCCTCAGGACCCCCCCAAACCCCCCATAGTCCCCTCAAATCCCCTCAGAAACCCCTCAAATCCCCATAGAACCCCTCAAATCCCCTCAGGACCCCCCCAAACCCCCCATAGTCCCCTCAAATCCCCTCAGAAACCCCTCAAATCCCCATAGAACCCCTCAAATCCCCTCAGGACCCCCCCAAACCCCCCATAGTCCCCTCAAATCCCCTCAGAAACCCCTCAAATCCCCATAGAACCCCTCAAATCCCCCTCAGGAATCCCCAAAAACCCCCATAGTCCCCTCAAATCCCCTTAGAACCCCTCAAACCCCTTCAGAACCCCTCAAATCCCCTCAGGACCCCCCAAACCCCTTCAGGACCCCCCTAAACCCCCCATAGCTCCCCCAAACCCCCTCAGGACCCTCTCAAAACCCCCTCAAGACCGCCCCCAACCCCCTCAGGACCCCCCAAACTCCCTCAGAAACCCCTCAAATCCCCTCAGAACCCCCCAAACCCCCTCAGGACCCCCCCAAATCCCCCTCAGGACCCCCCAAATCCCCTTCAGGACCCCCAGACCTTCCAGCCCAGCGCGTGCAGCCCCACCACGGCCCCGTAGTGGGAGCAGAGCGGCCGCACGGGGTCCGCCAGGACCTTCTGGAGCGCGAGCAGGATCTGCTGGTAGAGGCCCCTGACCAGCTCCCCGTGGCTCCTGCGGGCACAGCGGGCACTGAGACGGGTCCTGGATTGCTCCTGCCGGGGTTTGATCCTCCCCAGAGGCCGAGGAGCCTCAGAGGAACAGAAAAGCGAAAATTGGGTGCAGCAGGGGAGCCTTGGGCTGGTCTGGCGTGGTTGGTTTTAATCAATGGCCAATCGCAGGCTCAGCTGTGTGGGGACTCTGAGCAGTCACGGGATTTTATTCTTTTTTTCTTTTCTCTTTTTTCTTTCCTTTTCTTTTCTTTTCTTTCCTTTTTTTTTTCCTTTTCTTTTCCTTTTTCCTTTCTTTCTCCTTTTTCCTTTCCTTTCCTTTTTCCTTTTCCTTTCTTTCTCCTTTTCCTTCCTTTTTCCTTTTTCTTTTTTCCTTTTTGCCTTTTACTGTTCCTTTCCTTTTTCCTTTCTTTTATTCTCCTTTCCTTTTACTTTCTTTTCCTTTCCTTTTCCTTTTCTTTCCTTTTTTCGTTTTTCCTTTTCCTTTCCATTTTTCTTTTTCCTTTCCTTTTCTTTCCTTTTTTCGTTTTTCCTTTTCGTTTCAATTTTTCTTTTTCCTTTCCTTTTCTTTCCTTTTTTCGTTTTTCCATTTCCTTTCCATTTTTCTTTTTCCTTTCCTTTTCTTTCCTTTTTTCGTTTTTCCTTTTCCTTTCCTTTTTTCCTTTTTCCTTTCCTTTTCCTTTCCCTTCTCCTTCCCCTTTTCCTTTTTCTTCCCCTTCTCCTTTCCTTCTTTTCCCTTTCCCTTTCCTTTTCCCTCCCCTTCCAATAAAACCCTTTCTTCTCCTCTTTCACTCTACCACATCCTTCCCTTTTAAAACAACACAAATCCCCAAATATCAAACCACCCCTTCTGAATCACGCAGCCAAAATCCCCATCCCTGCCCTCCTCCTGGACCCCTCACAGGGCCCTGACCCCCCAAATCCCCCCCAAATCCCCCCAATTCCCCCGTGCCCACCAGAAGATGCGTCCCAGCAGCAGAGCAGCGTAGTCACGCAGGGTCCAGTGGTCGTTGAGGGGGTTGATGGAGGCTGCCAGGGGCTCCAGCACACAGTAGAGCACCGAGCCCATCAGGCTGCCCACGTAGGAGCCCAGGCACAGGAACGGGTTCTGCAGGAGGCTCCGAGCCAGCTGCAGCAGCCGGCTCAGCTGCTCCAGGTCGTGGCTCACGGATTTCACCTGGGCCGGGGAGAGGGAGAGTTTGGGGACGCTCCGGGGACAGCCCTGGACAGCCCAGCCTGGCCCAGCCTGGTTCAACCCAGCCCAGCCCAGCTCAGCCCAGCCTGGCCCAGCTCAGCTGCTCCAGGTCGTGGCTCACGGATTTCACCTGGGCCAGGGGAGGGAAGGGGACAGGGAGAGTTTGGGGAGGCTCCGGGGACAGCCCTGGACAGCCCTGGACAGCCTGGTTCAACCCAGCCCAGCCCAGCCCAGCTCAGCTCAGCTCAGCCCAGCCTGGCCCAGCTCAGCTGCTCCAGGTCGTGGCTCACGGATTTCACCTGGGCCGGGGGACAGGGAGAGTCTGGGGAGGCTCCGGGGACAGCCCAGCCCGGCCCAGCCCAGCCCGGTTCAGCCCAGCCCAGCCCAGCCCAGCCCAGCTCAGCTCAGCCTGGCCCAGCCTGGTTCAGCCCAGCTCAGCTGCTCCAGGTCGTGGCTCACGGATTTCACCTGGGCCAGGTGAGGGAAGGTGGGAGGGAAAGCCTGGAAAGGCTCCAGGGATGGTCTGGGACAGCCCAGCTTGGCCCAGTTCAGCCCAGAGACCTTCAGCAGCCTCTGGAGACCCCCCAGGACCCCCAGGCTGACCCCAGGACCCCCAGGACCCCCAGGCTCACCCCAGGACCCCCAGGCTCACCCCGCTGACCACGTAGACGAAGTAGGGCAGCAGCGCCGCGATCTTGGGGTTGCTCTGCAGATCCTGCAGGGCCACCTGGGGGGGCCCAGAGGGGTCAGCCTGGCCTGGGGGGGCTTGGGGGGGGGGGGGGAGACTCAGAATCCCCCAGACCCCGCCCCCTTTTCTCCTCCCCCCCAAGCCCCCCTGAAATCCCCCAGATCCCCCCTGCCCCCCATCCTAAGACCCCCCCAGGACCCCCCAAACTCATCCCAGAGCTCCTGGAGACCCCCAAGATCCCCCACAGAACATCCAGGACGCCCCAAAATCCCCCAGACCCTCCCCAGCCCCCTTTTCTCCTCATCCCAAGCCCCTCAGAGACCCCAGGACCCCCTGAAATCCCCCAGACCCCTTTCCAGACCCCTCCCCAGACACTCTCTGGGACCCCCCCAGACCTCCAGGACCCCCTGAAATCCCCCAGATCCCTCCCCAGACCCTCCCCAGACCCCGTTTCTCCTCATCCCAAGCCCCCTGAAATTCCCCAGATCCTCCCTGCCCTTCATCCCAAGACCCCCAAACCCCTCCAGGACCCACTGAAATCCCCCAGACCCTCCCCAGACCCTCCTCAGACCCCCTTTTCTCCTCATCCCAAGCCCCCCAGAGACCCCAGGACCCCCTGAAATCCCCCAGACCCCTTTCCAGACACCCCCTGGGACCCCCCCAGACCTCCAGGACCCCCTGAAATCCCCCAGATCCCCCCTGCCCTTCATCCCAAGCCCCCCAGACCCCTCCAGTACCCCCTGAGACCCCCCAGACCCCCTCAGCCCCACCTTCATGAGCTGGGGGTCGTCGCCCAGCACGGCGCGGGTGATTTGCTGGTAATACTTGAGGAGGTCATCGCTGAGCGAGGAGACGGCGCTGGGCACTGCAGGGAGGGCAGGGGCACCCCCAGAGTGACACAAACCCCACGGGGGGCTTGGGGGGAGGAGGAAAGGGGGCTGGGGAGGGGCCTGGGGAGGGGTCTGGGGGATTTCAGGGGGTCCTGGGGGGCTTGGGATGAGGAGAAAGGGGTCTGGGGAGGGTCTGGAAAGGGGTCAGGGGGATTTCAGGGGGTCCTGGGGTCTCTGAGGGGCTTGGGATGAGGAGAAAAGGGGGCTGGGGAGGGGCCTGGGGGATTTCAGGGGGTCCTTGGGGGGGTTCAGGGGGTCCTGGAGGGGTCTGGGGGATTTCAGGGGGTCCTGGGGGGGTCTGGGGGGCTTGGGTTGAAGGGCAGGGAGGGTCTGGGGGATTTCAGGGGGCTTGGGATGAGGAGAAATGGGGTCTGGGGAGGGTCTGGGGGATTTCAGGGGGTCCTGGAGGGGTCTGGGGGCCTTGGGGGGGGTCTTGGGGTGAAGGGCAGGGAGGGTCTGGGGGATTTCAGGGGGTCTCAGGGTGTCTATGGGGGCTTGGGAGGAGGAGGAAAGGGGTCTGGGGAGGGGTCTGGGGGATTTCAGGGGGTCCTGGGGGTCTTGGGATGAGGAGAAAAGGGGTCTGGGGGATTTTGGGGCGTTCTGGATGTTCTGTGGGGGATCTTGGGGGTCTCCAGGAGCTCTGGGATGAGTTTGGGGATCCTGGGGGTCTTGGGGGGGTCCAGGGAAGGGGCTCGGAGGGGTCTGGGAGGGTTTGGGGGATCCTGGAGGTTTGGGGGGTGTCCCAGGAGGGCTCCTGAGGGGATCTGAGGGGGCTTCCAGGGAGGTCCCAAAGGTTTTTGGGGGGGTCCCAGGGGGTCTGGGGGGATCTGGAGGGGGTCCTGAGGTGTCTGGGGGATTTCAGGGGGTCCCGGGGGGGTCTCTGGGGGTCGTTCCTGACCTGCTCCCTGCGGCTCCAGGTTCCCTTTGCCATCCAGGTAGGACACGTGCACTGTGGGGGGGGAGGGATGAGACCCCTGCCCGGCTGGGGGGGCTGGGGGGGTCCCAGGGGGGATTCGGGGGTCCCAGGGGGAATTTTGGGGTCCCAGGGGGAATTTTGGGGTTCCCAGGGGGAGATTCAGGGGTTCCAGGAGGATAATTTGGGGTTCCCAGGGGGTATTTTGGGTTTCCTGAGAACATTTTTGGAGCCCCTAAGGACATTTTAGGGGTCCCAGGAATAATTTGGGGGTCCCAGGGATAATTGTGGGGTTCCCAGGGATAATTTTGGGGTTCTCATGATGATTTTGGGGTTTCCAGGGGATATTTGGAGGTTCCCAGGGGATATTTTGGGGCACAGCTCTGACAGCAGTCTCGGCACAGCCCTTGGGGGTTCCCAGGGATATTTTGGGGTTCCCAGGGACATTTTGGGGACATTTTGGGGCGCACCTCTCACTGCAGTCTCGGCACGGCCCTTGGGGGTTATCAGGGGACATTTTGGGGATATTTTGGGGATATTTTGGGGACATTTGGGGGCTATTTTGGGGCGCACCTCTGACTGCAGTCTCAGCACAGCCCTTGGGGGTTCTCAGGGATATTTTGGGGACATTTTGGGGACATTTTGGGGACATTTCGGGGCGCACCTCTCACTGCAGTCTCGGCACGGCCCTTGGGGGTTCTCAGGGATATTTTGGGGACATTTTGGGGATATTTTGGGGACATTTGGGGGACATTTTGGGGATATTTCGGGGCGCACCTCTCACAGCAGTCTCAGCACAGCCCTTGGGGGTGCCAGGGGATATTTTGGGGTTTCAGGGATATTTTGGGGTATTTTGGGGACATTTGGGGGCTATTTTGGGGCACACCTCTGACTGCAGTCTCAGCACAGCCCTTGGGGGTTCTCAGGGATATTTTGGGGACATTTTGGGGACATTTTGGGATATTTTGGGGCACACCTCTGACTGCAGTCTCGGCGCAGCCCTTGGGAGTTCTCAGGGATATTTTGGGGACATTTTGGGGTATTTTGGGGACATTTTGGGATATTTTGGGGCACACCTCTCACTGCAGTCTCGGCGCAGCCCTTGGGGATGTTGGTGGCCAGCGCCAGCTCCAGCAGATTCACCTCCCGATCCTCGGGGAAAAACAAATCCGAGTCCCGGAGGGGCCGGAACGGGAGCGAGTCCTGAGAGCCACAGCCACAGACGGCCTGGGGGGGACAATGGGGACAGTGGGGACATCATTGGGGACATCATTGGGGACATTGGGGACACTCAGGGAGAGTCCTGAGAGCCACAGCCACAGACGGCCTGGGGGGACAGTGGGGACATCATTGGGGACATTGGGGACATCACTGGGGACATTGGGGACATCATTGGGGACATCACTGGGGACATTGGGGACACTCAGGGAGAGTCCTGAGAGCCACAGCCACAGACGGCCTGGGGGGACAGTGGGGACATTGGGGACACCATTGGGGACATTGGGGACATCACTGGGGACATTGGGGACATTGGGGACATTGGGAGCATCATTGGGGACATTGGGGACACTCAGGGACAGTCCTGGGAGCCACAGCCACAGACGGCCTGGGTGAAAAATGGGGACATTGGGGACACCATTGGGGACATTGGGGACATCACTGGGGACAGCCAGGGGACACTGGGGACATCATTGGGGACTCTGGGGACATCATTTGGGACACTCAGGGACAGTCTTGGGAGCCACAGCCACAGACGGCCTGGGGGGACAACGGGGACACTGGGGACACTCAGGGACATTGGGGACAGTGAGGACATCGGGGACATCCCCGGGGATTTGGGGACACTGCAAGGATCGGGCACAGCCCCGGTGTCCCCAGTCCCTCCCAGTCCCCCCAGTGTCCCCCCAGTGTCCCCCCAGTGTCCCCTCTGTCCCCCCAGTGTCCCCTCTGTCCCCTCAGTGTCCCCTCTGTCCCCACCTCGACGTTGCTCCAGCGCAGAGCTCGGTTGAAATCCTCCACGGTGAGGCGGCGGCGCCGAGTGTGCTTCAGGAACTGGGAACTGTTCTGGGAACGACGGGGAAAAATGGGAAATAAACGGGAAAAATGGGAAAAACGGGACATGAGGAACTGGGAACGGGGACAACGGGAATGGGAATGGGGGAATAGGAACGGGAATGGGGAAATGGGATGGGGGGAAATGGGAAACGGGATCAGGGATGGGAATAGGACCAGGGAAATAGGAATGGGGAACAGGAATGGGGAAATGGGGATGGGAAATGGGGATGGGGAATGGGAAACTGGAACAAGAACAGGGAAATGGGAATGGGGACAGGGGAATGGGAATGGGAATGGGGGAATGGGAACAGGATCAGGTAAGCCCCGGTACCCCCGGTATCCCCCGGTATCCCCGGTACCTGCGTGGCCTCCCGCAGCCGGTAGCACACATCCTCGGCCAGCAGCGCCGCCACCTCATCGCTGAGCTCCACGCCGGCGCTCTCGGCCATGAGCCGCACCGAGTCCCGGGGCAGCTCCACGAAGCGCCGCTCTTCCCGCTCCGCCATGGCTGGACCGGCCACGCCCATGAGGGGCGGGGCTATGCAAATGAGAGAGGCGCGGTGAATGCCGGGAGATCCCCGGAACTTTTCTGCCCCGGAACGTTCCGGCCGCGCTCGCGGTTCCCGCACCGGAAGGGTCGGGAAGACTCCCAAGATGGCGGCGCCCACGCGGTTGTGTCACGTTTGGGTGGGAGCCGAGACCGGAGCCCTTAAAGGTGGGGGGGGATCCTGAGGGGTCTGGGGGGGTTGAGGAGGGTCCTGAGGTGGGATTTGGGAGGGTTCCGAGGGAGTTCCAGGGACCGGGAGGGGCCTTTGGGGGGCCCCGGGGGTGTCTGGGGAGGCACTGAGGGTTTGGGGGGGGAAGTTGGGGGTCGCGGGGGAGTTCCCGGGGGTCTTAGGATGTTCGGGGTGGTCTTGGGGGGGTCTTGGCGTGATCCTGAGGTTCTCGGGGGGGGGGGTCCTGGCGGTTTTTGGGGGTCCCGGGGGTGTCCTGAGGTCCTTGGGGGGAGTTTTGGGGGGTCCCTGGGGGGCGGTTGGGGGGACTCGGGGTGGTTTTGGGGGGGGTGTCCCTGACTTTCCCCTCCCCCCCAGGGGTGAACCTGCAGCGCCGAGAGGCCACGAACCACGCGGGGGGGGAGGGGCTGAGCCGGGCCCGGGGGGTCTCGGTGCTCACCTGGGGGGACCCCGCCCAGAGCCAGGTGAGTTGGGGGGGGGGGGGGGGGGTCTGAGTTCCTGGGGGGGCTCCTGTCGGTTTTGGGGGGTCCCGGGGGGGTTTTGGGGTGTCCTGAGGGGGTTTTGGGGTGTCCTGAACCCCCCCCGTGCCCCCCCAGGTGCTGGTGGGAGCCCTGGATCGATCCCTGAGCGTTTTCAGCACCGAGGAAGGAAAATTCACCGGGGGGCGGCTCTGCCCGGGGGGGGGGCGGCGCCTTCTGCGGCCTCGGGGTGCTGGGCAGGTAAGGGGGGGGGGTCCTGGGGGGGTCTCAGGGGCGTTTTGGGGGTCCTCGGGGGTTTCAGGGGCGTTTTGGGGGTGCTGGGGGGTTTCAGGGGCGTTTTGGGGGTGCTGGGCAGGTAAGGGGGGGGGTCCTGGGGGGGGTCTCAGGGGCGTTTTGGGGGTTCTGGGGGGCTCCTGGGAGGGGCTGGGGAGGTTTTGGGGGGGTCTTTGGGGGTCCCAGAGGGGCTCTTGGAGGTCTCAGGGGGTTCCTGGGGCGGTCTCAGGGTTCTGGGGCTCTTTAGGGGAGAATTTGGGGGTCTGGGGGAGGTTCCCGAGGGGTCTGGGGGTGTCCGGCGGGGGGTTTGGGGGGTGGGGGATGGGTCAGAGGCCTTGGGGGGGTCCCCAAACCCCCCCTGACCCCCCCTGCCCCCCCCAGCTCTGTGGTCACCGCGGTGGAGTCGGGGCTGGTTCGGGTCTGGGGGCAGCAGGAGGATGAGGAGGTGAGTGGGGGCTCTGGGGGGGCTCTGGGGGGGTTTTGGGGTCCCCTCGAGACCCCTCCCCAATCCCAGCCCCGTTTGGGACCTTTAGGTGGGGTTGGATGTGCCAAAAATTGGGGAATTTGGGGGGATTTTTGGTGATTTTAGGGCAGTTTTTTAGCAGGGTTTGGGGTGGTTTGGGGGTTTGGGTTTTTTGGGGGGGGGTTTGGGGTGACCCCTCCCCATTTCCAGTCCCTGCCAAAATTGGGGATTTTGGGGTGGTTTTTAATGGGGATTTTGAGCAGAGTTTGGGGTGTTTTTGGGGGTTTTTTTGGGGGGAGTTTTGGGGTGACCCCTCCCCATTTCCAGCCCCTATAGGAGCCGGGGCTGTGCCAAAATTGGGGATTTTGGGGGGATTTTTGGCAGATTTTTCATGGAGGATTAGAGCAGGGTTTGGGTTGGGTTTGGGGTGGTTTTGGGGTTTTTTTTGGGGCAGTTTTGGGGTGACCCCTCCCCATTTCCAGCCCCTATAGGAGCCGGGGCTGTGCCAAAATTGGGGATTTTTGGTGGATTTTTGGCAGATTTTTGGGGTGTTTTTCATGAAGGATTTGAGCAGGGTTTGGGTTGGGTTTGGGGTGGTTTTTGGGGTTTTTTTTGGGGGGGGTTTTTGGGGTGACCCCTCCCCATTTCCAGCCCCTGCAGGAGCCGTGGCTGTGCCAAAATTGGGGATTTTGGGGGGATTTTTGGCAGATTTTTGTGGTGTTTTTCATGAAGGATTTGAGCAGGGTTTGGGTTGGGTTTGGGGTGGTTTTTGGGGTTTTTTTTTGGGGCAGTTTTGGGGTGACCCCTCCCCATTTCCAGCCCCTGCAGGAGCTGCAGGCGGGGCCGGGGCTGCGCCAGAATTGGGGATTTTTGGTGGATTTTGGGCACATTTCTTGGGGATTTTTTAATGGGGATTTTGAGCAGGGTTTGGGGTTATTTTGGGGGGGTTTTGGGGTAACTCCCCCCCATCCTCAGCCCCTGCAGGAGCTGCAGGCGGGGCCGGGGCTGTGCCGGATGCGCCAGGACCCCACGAGGCCTCACGTGGTGGGCACGGGGGGGAAGGAGAATGGGCTCAAGGTGTGGGACCTGCAGCGGCCCCAGGAGCCCCTGTTCCGGGCCAAGAACGTGAGTGGCACCCCAGAAATACACCCCAAAAATACCTCAAAGCAACCCCAAAAATATCCCAGATCCGAGCCCAAAATTACCCCAAAAACAATACCCAAAAATTACCCTAGAAATACCCCAAAAAGATCCCAAAAATACACCAAAACAACCCTGGAAATACCCCCAGAACAACCCCAAAAATACCCAAAAGTTACTCTAGAAATACCCCAGAAACAGCCCCCAAAATGCCCAGAAACTACCCCAGAAATTTCCTGAAAATACCCCAAAAACTACCCCAGAACAACCCCAAAAATACCCCAAATCTACTCTAGACCTACCTGAGTAACAACTCCAAAAATAACCTTTAAAATACCCTGAAACCACCCCAGAAATACTCTCCAAAACTATTCTAGAAATACCCCAAAGCAACCCCAAAACCGCCCCAAAAACAACCACGGAAATACCCAAAAAATACCCCGATAACACCTAAAAATGTACCCCAAAATAATCTTGAATGCAACCCCAAAATACCCTAAAAACGTCCTAAAACCACCTAAAAATTAACTCCAAAACCCCCTCCAAAAGCACCCAAAAAATTCGCAAAACACCCCAAAAATATCCCAAAAAATATCCAAAAAAATACTCAAAAGCCACTCCAAAAATACCCAAAACCGACCCCAATCACGGCACTAAAAATGCCCAAAAAATACCCCAAAAAATCCAAAATAAATCCTAAAAATACCCCAAAAATGCCCCAAAATATCCCAAAATTCCATAAAACCCCCCTGGAATGTCCCCAAATGTCCCAAAGTGTCCCCAAATGTCCCCAAATGTCCCAAAGTGTCCCCAAATGTGCCGCAGGTGAGGAACGATTGGCTGGACCTGCGCGTGCCCGTCTGGGACCGGGACCTGCAGTTCCTGCCAGGGTCACAGAGAATCGTCACCTGCACGGGGCACGGCCAGGTGAGGGCACCTGGGGACACCTGGGGACACCTGGGGACATTGGGGACACCTGGGGGCATTGGGGGTCATCTGGGGTCACCTGCATGGGGCATGGACAGGTGAGGGCACCTGGGGACACCTGGGGACATTGGGGACATTGGGGACACCTGGGGTCACCTGCACGGGGCATGGACAGGTGAGGGCACCTGGGGACACCTGGGGACATTGGGGACACCTGGGGACATTGGGGGTCACCTGAATGGGGCACGGCCAGGTGAGGGCACCTGGGGACACCTGGGGACATTGGGGGTCACCTGGGGTCACCTGGGGTCACCTGCACAGGGCACGGCCAGGTGAGGGCACCTGGGGACATTGGGGGCATTGGGGGTCACCTGGGGTCACCTGAATGGGGCATGGACAGGTGAGGACACCTGGGGACACCTGGGGACACCTGGGGACATTGGGGGGGACACCTGGGGGTATCTGGGTCACCTGCATGGGGCACGGACAGGTGAAGGCACCTGGGGACATTGGGGGGGGACACCTGGGGGCACCTGAACGGGGCATGGACAGGTGAGGGCACCTGGGGGCACCTGGGGTCACCTGGGGGTACCTGGGGGTACCTGGGGGCATTGGGGGACACCTGGACAGGGCATGGACAGGTGAGGAGGCACCTGGGGGCATCTGGGGGGGACATCTGGGCACACCTGGGGGGCATTGGGGTCATTTGGGGACATCTGGGATCACCTGGACAGGGCACAGCCAGGTGAGGGCACCTGGGGGCACCTGGGGGCACCTGAATGGGTCATGGACAGGTGAGGGTACCTGGGGGTATCTGGGGTCACCTGCACAGGGCACAACCAGGTGAGGGCACCTGGGGGCACCTGCAGTGCCCTCCACGTGTCCCTCCCTACCTTCCCCTGTCCCCACCCATCTCTCACCTGTCCCCCTGTCCCCTCCTGTCCCCTCCTGTCCCTCACTGTCCCCTCACCTGTCCCAGGTGCGTCTCTATGACCCCTCGTGTCCCCGGCGCCGCCCGGTGCTCGATGCCGCCTTTGGGGAGGCGCCGCTGACGGCGCTGGCGCTGCCCGAGGGGAACACGTCAGTGCTGGGGGGGGCTGGGCCCTTCTGGGGGGTCCTGGGGGGGTTTGGGGGAATTTTAGGTGATTTTGGGGGGTCCTGGGGGGATTTCGGGGGATCCTGAGGGGGTTTGGGGGAATTTCCAGGGGAATTTGGGGTGATTTTGGGGGGTCGTGGGGAGATTTAGGGGGATCCTAAGGGGGGTTTGGGAGAATTTTAGGGGGTCCTGGGGGGTTTGGGGGGATTTTAGGTGATCTTGGGGAGTCCTGGGGGGATTTTGGGGAGTCCTGGGGGGATTTAGGGGGGATTTTAGGGGGTGCTAAGGGGGTTTGGGGGGTCTTGGGGGAGTTTGGGGGGGTTTGGGGGGTCCTGAGGGGGATTTTGGGGGATCCTGAGGGGATTTAGGGGGGATTTTAGGGGGTGCTAAGGGGGTTTGGGGGGGTCCTGAAGGGATTTAGGGGGGATTTTAGGGGGTGCTAAGGGGGTTTGGGGGGGTCCTGTTGGAGTTTGGGGGGTCCTGAGGGGGATTTTGGGGGATCTTGAGGGGATTTTTGAGGAGATTTTGGGGGTTTTAAGGAGCCTTTGGGGGGATCCTGGAGGGCTCTGAAAAGCCCCAAAGTGACCCTGGGGGGGTTTGGGGGTACCCGGGGTGAATTTGGGGTGCCCGGGATTGGGGTGGGGGGGGTCCCACCGCCTCCCCCAGCCCCATTTTCCCCCTCCCCAGCTCGGTGGTCGTGGGCAGCGCCCGGGGGGACGTGGCCGTGATCGACCTGCGCAAAGGTGAGGGGGGTCCTGAGGGATTTTGGGGGGTCCTGGGGGATTTTGGGGGGTCCTGGGAGAATTTTGGGGGTCCCAGAGGGATTTTGGGGGTCCTGGGGGAATTTTGGGGGGTGTCCCAAAGGGATTTTGGGGGGATTCTTGGGGGGAATTGGAGGAATTTTGGGGGCTCCTGAGGGAATTTGAGGGGGGGGGATCCTGGGGAGGGTCTGGAGGAGTCTTAGGGGGATTTTGGGGGTCCTGGGTGAATTTTGGGGAGGATTGGGGGATTTTGGGGGGGATTTTGTGGGATTTTGTGGATCTTGGTTGGATTTTGGGGGGGTCCCGGGGAGGATTTTGGGGATCCTGGGGCGATTTTGGGAGGGTTGGGGGATTTTGGGGGTCCTGGGTGGATTTTGGGGGGGATTTTGTGGGATTTTGGGGAGTTTTGGGGGGGATTTTGTGGATCCTGGGTGGATTTTGGGGGGAATTTTGTGGGATTTTGGGGGTCCTGGGTGGATTTTGGGGGGGTCCCGGGGAGGATTTTGTGGATCCTGGGTGGATTTTGTGGGATTTTGGGGGCTCTGGGTGGGTTTTGGGGAGGATTTTGTTGGATTTTGGGGGTCCTGGGTGGATTTTGAGGGGGTCCCGAGGGGGATTTTGGGGGTCCTGGGTGGATTTTGGGGGGATTTTGGGGGTCCTGGGTGGGTTTTGGGGGGGATTTTGTGGGATTTTGGGGGTTCTGGGTGGATTTTGAGGGGGTCCCGAGGGGGATTTTGTGGATCCTGGGTGGGTTTTGAGGGGGTCCCGGGGAGGATTTTGGGGGTCCTGGGTGGATTTTGGGGGGGATTTTGTGGGATTTTGTGGGTCCTGGGTGGGTTTTGGGGGGGTCCCGGGGGTCTGTGCCCCCCTGATCCCCCCGTGTCCCCCCAGGGCGGGTCCTGAGGGCCCTCAAGGGCTTTGCTGGGGGGGTCCGGGGGCTGCAGTGCCACCCCCGCCTGCCCCTCGTGGCCTCCGTGGGCCTCGATCGCTTCCTGCGCCTGCACCGGCTGGACGGGCACCTGTGCCACAAGGTGGGACCCAAAACACCCCAAAATCACCCCAAAATCACCCCAAAAACACCCCAAAATCACCCCCAAAATCACCCCAAAAACACCCCAAAAACACCCCAAAATCACCCCAAAATCACCCCAAAATCACCCCCAAAATCACCCCAAAATCACCCCAAAAACCCTGGGACACCCCCAAAAACCCCGGGACACCCCCAAAACCCCCGGGACACCCCAAAAATCACCCGAAAAACCCTTGGGGACGCCCCAAAATCACCCCAAAAAACCCCTGGGACACCCCCAAAATCACCCCAAAAAACCCCTGGGACCCTTTAAATAGCCTTAAAAATCCTTGGAAACCCCCAAAACCTTCCCAAAATCATCCCAACACCACCCCAAAACACCTGGGACACCCCCAAAATCATCCCAAAACCCATGGGAGTCTCCAAAACCATCCTAAACCAGCCCAAAAACCCCTGGGATCCCCCCCAAAACCACCCCAAAATCCACCTCAAACCACCCCAAAAACCCCTGGGACCCCCCCAAAATCATCCCAAAACCCATGGGACACCCTAAAACCACCCCAAAATCTCTGGGATCCCCCAAAATTCATCCAAACTCCTGGCACTCCCCAAAACCACCCCAAAACCATCCCAAATCCTTCTGGGAACCCTTGGGACCCCCCCAGAGCCCCCCTCAGAACACCCCAAAACCCTGAGACCCCCCCCCCCAAACCCCCCCAGGACCTCCCCAAATTCCTGACATTGACCCCAAACCCCCTCAAAAAACCCAAAATCCCCTCAACCCCCCTAAAAATATCCCCCAAAACCCCCCCTCAGGGACCCCCAAATTGCTGAGATTGACCCCAAAACCCCCCAAAAAAACCCCAAAAATGCCCTGAGCCCCCCCAAACCCCCCCTGTCCCCCCAGGTGTACCTGAAGTCGCGCCTCACCTGCCTCCTGCTGAACACACACCTGGACTGGGAGGTGAGACCCCACCCCAAATCGGCGTTGGGGGGTCTGGGGGTGCCCCCCACCCTTTTAACCCCCCCCATTTCCCCCTCCCCCAGGCCCAGGAGGAGCCCCCTCCCCAAAAAGGGGTGAAGGACGAGGAGGGGGACGAGCTGTGGGACGCGCTCGAGTCCATCCCCACCCCCAAAAAGAGCAAGAAAAGGAAAATTTCGGGGCTTTGAGGGGTCCCAGGACCCCCCAAAACCCCCCCAGGCCCCCTCCCCCGCTGTATATAACGTCCAAAATGAGGGAAATAAACGGAATTTTGGGGTTTTTGGAGAAAAAAACGGGAATTTTGTGGGAAATTGGGGCTGGGGGTGCTGGGGTGGGTGGGGAGAGCACAAAGGGATTTTTGAGGCGCGGCCCCTTTAAATCTTTAGCTCCGCCCCTCAAGGGGTTTAGCCCCGCCCCCAGCGGTTAATTAATTATGTTAATTAGCACCTCAGTAATTAGCAGGGTCACCCCCAGCAGGCAAATTTGGGGAGGGGTCTCTGCCTGGTTTTTGAGGCGACGACAACGTCACTGAATCGCGATAGAGCGACGATAAATATTAATTATTTATTAATAATTAATAATTAATTAATAATTAATAATTAATAATTAATTATAATTAATTTATTTGTTATTAATTATTAATTTAACCTGGTTGTGATTAATTAAATTGGGGCGATTAATTAATTGAGAGTGACTGATTAACCTGGTTGTGACTAATTAAATTGGGGCGATTAATTAATTTAGCGTGACTAATTAAACTGGGATGATGGGCGGAGCAGAGAGGAGGCTCCAGGAGCGACACCCAGCCATGGCAGCGTGGCTGCTATCGCGATATCATTGCAATAATATCGCGATATAAATGTGACAATCGCGATTATTCAACATTTCCCAGCGATTTTTCACCACCTGAGGTTCCTCCTTGGGGTTCCCTGTCCCCGGAGGCGCCGCCAGGAACCACCTGGGAGCGACAGCGACGCCAAAAAAGCGCAAACGTCGCGATAGAGACGCAAAATTTGGTGATTTTGGAGAAATTTCAGCTTTTTTTAAGGCGCTACAATACTGGGATGATGTGGCTGCTATCGTGATATAATCACAATTTAATCTATTTTTCACATTAAACGTCCCCATCGGGGGTGCACCGGGCTGCTATCGTGATATAATTGCGATATAAGGAGTTTCCAATCTGGTTTTCACCATTGGAAGGTCCCTGGTTGGGGTGCACCGTTCCCGGAGGCGCTGCAATACCGGGACCGTGGGGTTCATATCGCGACATAATCAGGATATTTGATTCTTTTACCCTATTTTTCACCATCTCAGTTCCCTGTGTGGGGTGCACCGTTCCCGGAGGCCCCACAGTACCGGGACACTGGGGTTGATCTTGTGATAGAATCACGACATAATCACGATATTGAGTATTTTTAATCCGTTTTTCACCAACGAAATGTCCCCGGTTGGCGCCTCACCTTTCCCGGAGGCTCCGCAGTACCGGGACAATGAGCAGAGCATGGAGCGAATGAACTCCCAAAGGATTGCGGGGAGCTGAATCACAGCTGATATCGCGATAGAATCACGATTTAGGTTGGTTTTCAGTCTATTTTTCACCAGTGGAAGGTCCCCGGTTGGGGCCGCACCGTTCCCGGAGGCACCGCGATACCGGGACAATGAGCACAGCACGGAGCGAATGCGCTGCCGAGGGTTTGCGGGTAGAGGAATCACGGCTGATATCGCGATATAGTCACGATTTAGGTTGGTTTTTAATCTATTTTTGACCAGCGAAAGGTCCCCGGTGTGGGGTGCACCGTTCCCGGAGGCACTGCAATACCGGGACGATGCGCGGAGCGGAGGGAGCAAGCTCCGGGTCCAACTCCCGAGCCCAAAAATCCGTTTAATATAAAGTCCTCTCATCGAGGACGTATCAGATATTAAACTGATAAGAACAGATACTACACTTGATCTTAGCCAAAAGGCCGAGAAGCGATACCGGCCCCTGCTCCCAGCGCCGCTCCCGGCCCCGCCCGGCCCGCCCGCACCTCACGGCCGCCCCCGCGCCGCGCTCCGACCGCTCCCGACCCCTTCTGGAACATTCTCTCCATCGCATCCCGCACTTTCCTCCCATGTTTCGCATGCTCCGACCCCAAAAATCGCGAATTTCTCCCCGAATTTTCGCTCCCATGATGCCCTTGGCGGCGTGACGGCGCTAATTTGCATTATTGCACCCGTTAAATTTACATAACTCCGCCCACCACTCGGCATTTTGCAACCGCCCACCTCTGAAAGCCCCGCCCCACAGCCGCTGACTCGGGATCTGATTGGACGAACGAGCACTTTGATTTGCATTCACCACGCCCCTTGCCGAATAACCCGATTACCTCATTAGCATAACCACACCCATTAATCACGTGATGCCGTGCTTCATTAGCATAACCGCCCCCTTTATTTGCATATCAGCGGCCCCGCCCCAGCCCTCCAGGGCGGTGTTGTGGCTTTGGGGGGACATTGAGGGGCTCCCCGCTCTCCCTAAGGGATTTTGGGGGGACAGGAGGGACCTGGAAATCCCCAAAATCATCCAAACCACCCAAAAATGGGTTTAAAGTTTCAGTTTTGTGTTTAGTTTCAATGTTTGGTTTAAAGTCTGAATTTTGGGTTCAAATTCTGAAGTTTGGGATCCTGGGCTCAGTTTTGGTTCCCCTGCAGGGACAGTTTGGGGTTTATGTGCACGTGACCCCCCCTGATCCCCTCCCCTGGTGTTTCCCCCTCCCCAAAAAACAACAAACTCCATGTTTGAAACAAAAATCGAGATTTTTATTTGTATTTAATGAAACTTCCACGATCCAAGAGCTAGAAGAAGAAATTCAAGTTTTAAGAGTTTAAAAAACTCCTTTAAGACCCCCAAAGTCTTTTAAAGACTCACACAGAGACCCGAAATCCGCATTTGTGACCCCAAAAAGCCTCAACCCTCCCACCATGGATCCCCCAAATCCCCTCTGGGTCCCCCCAGAGCCTCAGGGGGAACCGATCAATCACAGGGCTCAGTCTGGGGCGGTGTCGCCTCATCCTCGGCAGGGGGGACCCCAAAACCCCCACCCAAACCCCCCAAATCCCCTCCCCAAACCTCAAAGCCCAAATCCCCTCCCCAAACCTCAAAGCCCAAATACCAATAAGTTCCTCCCAAAACCCTTAAATCCCTCCCCGAAACCCAAAATCCTCTTGCCAAACCTCTCAGTGAAACACCCAAATCCCCTCCTCAAAAAACCCCAAAATGCCCTCCCCAAAAACTTTGAAGTCCTCTCCCCAAACCCTGTAAATCCCATTTTAAAACCCCAAAATGCTCTCTCCCCAAACCCTTAAAATCCCCTCCTTAAAGCAACCCCAAAATGCCTTTTTTAAACCCCAAAATCCTCTCCCCAACCGCCCAAAATCCCTTCCCTCATCTTTAAATTCTCCTCTCCCCACACCCCAAAATCCCCTCCCAAAAAACCCCAAAATCCTTCTATAAAACCCCCTCCTCAAACCCCAAAATGCTGTGCCCCACACCCCAAAATCTCCTCCCAAAAAACCCCAAAATCCCCCCCAAAAAAACCCCAAACCTCACCTGAGTTTCAGTTCCCTGCAGCACCTGTGGGATGCAGACAAAGGGGGGGAGGGGTTTTAGGGCGCCCCCTCCTCCCCAGGACCCCCTCCGGGACCCCCCCCCCCAGTTTTTCAGGTGTTCGGGTGTTTTCAGGGGGGTCAAAGTGAGCTAGTGACATCATCACAAAAACTGGGGGTTCCCTGGGAGGGTGACATCATCGGTGACGTCATTTGTTAGGCCACACCCCCTCATTTACATACCTGGTGTCAGAGCTGTCAGTCACCTGAAAAGAGGGGGCACAAGGGGGGGGTCAGGGGGGGTCGTTGGGGAATTTGGGGACCCCAAAACGGGGGAAGCCCCCCTGGGTCAGTCCCTGAGGTGTCAACAGCGGCTTCAGCCGAACGAGATTCAAGGGTCATCACCCCTGGGGGGCAAAACCCACCCCAAAACACCCCAAAACCCACCCCAAAACACCCCAAAACCCACCCTATAATATCCCAAATTCACCCCAAAACCCACCCCAAAACACCCCAAATTCACCCTAAAACCCACCCTAAAACATCCCAAATTCACCCCAAAACCCACCCCACATTCACCCCAAACCCACCCTAAAACATCGCAAATTCACCCCCAAACCCACCCTAAAACTCCCCAAATTCACCCCAAAACTCCCCCTAAAACCCCCTAAAGTTCTCCAGATCATCCCTGGAGGGCCCCCCCAATGTGGGGGTGCAAATCCCACCCAAGGGCCCCCCCAGATGAACAATTCCCCCCCAGGTTGAGATTTTACCTTCAATTTATTTCCAAAGTCACGAATTGGATCCAAAACCCCCAAATTCCCATGTTTGGAGTTGGGGTCACCCCATTCAGGACCCCTGGGGGGGCAGGATGCTGTAATGAATTGAGGGGGGGTCAGTGTGAGCCATGGACACCCTAAAATGCCCCCCGAGCCCCCCAGGCCCCCTCAGACCGTCCCCGCTGGGACCTCTCGGCCTCCTCTCCCCCCGGGGGCTCCAGGGGGTTCCACCTTTGCAGGTCCTGGGCCCGCCGGGGGGGTCAGACAGGTGAGGGTTTCCTCATGGGGGGCCTGGAACCCCCAAATCCCAGCCTGAGACCCCTAAATGCCAGCCCTCAATCCTAAATCCCACCCTGAGACTCCCCAATGCCAACCTGGGATCCCAAATCCCACCCCTCAATCCCAAATCCTAACCTGGAACCCAAAATCCCAGCCTGAGACCCCCCAATGCCAACCTGGCACCCCAAATCCTGCCCTGAGACCCCCAAAGCCATCCTGGAACTCTTAATGCCAACCTGAGACCCCCAAATGCCAACCTGGAATCCCAAATCCCAACCTGGGATCCCAAATCTGTGACCCCTAAATCCCACCCTGGAACCCCAAATCCCACCCTGAGACCCCCAATGCCAGCCTTGTGACACTTCATTCCCTCTCCATGACCCCAAACCTTACCTTGGGCCCCCCAAGTCCCACCCCATGATCCCAAATCCAACTTTAGGGACCCCAAATCCCACCCCAGGGAGCCAAAACCCCACCTTGAGACCCCCAAATCTCAATCTGGGACCCCAAATCTCATCCTGAGACCTCCAAATCCCACCCTGGCACCCTTTAATCCCATCCCATGGTCGCAAATCCCAACCTGGGTCCTCCAAACCCTACCCCAGGATCCCAAACCCTATTCCAGGACTCCCCGAATCCCACGTGAGGACCCCCAAATCCAACCTCATGACCCTAAATCCCACCAATCATCTCCAAATCCAATTAAATCTCACTCAATGTCCCCCAAACCCACCCCTTGCCCCTAAATCCCTTTTCAGGGAGCTCAAACCTCACCCCAAGGACCCCAAACCCTACCATGGGACCTTTAACTTCCCCCCAAGAACCACAAACCTCACCCTGGAGCCCCAATCCTTAAGTGAGGGACCCCAAACCCACCCAGAGCCCCCAGCACTCACCAGGCCCTGCAGCCCCCGTGGCTGAGCTGGAATTTGGGGGGGTCAGGGGGGTCCCGTGGCTGTGAAGGAAATTGGGGGGTTCAGGGAGGGGTCAGGGGGGCTCAGACCCGCCCAGGGGGTGCAGCCCCCCCCCCCAAATCCGATCAGGGCTTTGGTAACTCTGCTGCCATTGGAATCATCCTCCAGTCAGGGGGTGTCATCCCTTCGGAATGGGGGGGCTGGGGAGGGGTTTGGGGGTTTAGGGGGGCTCTGACCTGATTGGGGTCACTGTGGTCACTTCAGGGTGGTCTGGAGGTCACCCCGGGCTCGGACATCTCCCACTGGAAAATACAAATTAATGGTGTTTGTTTAAATAAATTTAAATTATTTAGTTGATTGCGGGGCCTTATGGTCATTGCTTTAAATGTGGGGGGGTTTAGGGGGGCTCTGACCTGAGGGGGTCACTGGGGTCACTTCAGGGTGGTCTGGAGGTCACCCCGGGCTCGGACATCTCCCACTGTAAAATATAAATTATTGATGGTTATTAAATTAAATGTAAATTATTTAGTTGATTGTGGGGCCCCATGGTCATTGCTTTAAATGTGGGGGGGTTTAGGGGGGCTCTGACCTGAGGGGGTCACTGTGGTCACTTCAGGGTGGCCCGAGGTCTCTTCCATTTTTTAACACTACGAAATAAAAATTAGTTTATTGATTTTAACTCTTATAAAATAATTAATTACTAAGAATAAATTCGCAATAATTAGTGAATTAGCAGCTGCTCTCAGCAGTCACGTGGCATCAGGGGCCCTCAGCCATATGCTTGTCATTGTCACTCCTCACCGAACAGCCACCAATGTGGGGGGACCCCGAATGTGCTCCTCGGAAGGAAAAAATTCCACATTTTTACCCAAAAAAATGGGGCTCACCTGGGCAGGGGCCATGGGGAACCCGCGGATGAGGATTCCATGTTTCAAGAGCTGGAAAAATGAATTTAAAAAGAAATAAAGTCTTGAATCTCCTGTAAAATCCTCCAAAATTTCTCCACAACCCAAGGCTCACGCAGAGACCCCCAAAATCCCCATTTGTGACCCCCGAAAACCCCCCCGGGTCCCTCCAGAGCCTCAGGGGGAACCGATCAATCACAGGGCTCAGTCTGGGGCGGTATCGCCTCATCCTCGGCAGGGGGGACCCCAAAATCCCCTCCCCAAAACCCCATTCGCAAACCCCCAGACTCACCTGAGCACTCACGGCTCATGCCTTAAAAGCAAAGGAAAAAGGTATTAAAATGACGATTTTAACAAAGCAGATCTTTATATAAACTTCATAAATTTAAATTCCACGAGCATTTAAAGCCCTGGATGAGGGTTTTGAGTGGATGTGAACGCCAACACGTGGTTTATGCCCATCAAAAAGATTTACTCCTTCCTCGTGATTCTGATTTATTCCATGAGGGTCCTAAACCCTTTAAAAGAGATCTGGAGCCCCCCCCCTTGGTCAGTGCCACTCAGATTATTCCAGAAGCTTCTCCACTGACCCATCAGCAAGAGAGAGTTCAGGGTGATCATCCCCGCAGCACTGCTGCCCTCAAATCCAGGTTATTAAACCCAAAGCGACTCACCTCAGGCAAAAGCAGCATTTCGCGGGTAGAAGCACTAAAAAGAAAACAAAAGAAAAAGGTTTTAGAATCAAAGAATATGATCATATGAGATAGCAAACCCCCACGTCGGGGCAAGACGAGCCCTCAGAGATCTTTATAAATTCTTCACCGCGCCATCAGCACAGGTCTGTGAGAGACTCATCCCCGAGCAGCCCCTGAGGAAGGCGCGGCGCCCTCACGGAACCCCTCAGGGAGGGACACAGCGGCTGCACCGTGAGGGGAAGGGGCCTGGAGAACTCCAGACTGCTCCCCATGAGCCAGGGGAGAGGAAGCGCGGTTATGGAGGCCGCTGCACCCCCCTGAACTCCCCCCATGTCCCATTCAGGTACATCCCAGAAAAATCCGTAACTCACCTTCTCCTATCGCTGCTGGGACAAAATGGCCGCCTTGCTCCCTCGCGGCAGCTTAAATACCGCGCAGGGCATGCCGGGAAAAGGGGCGGGGCGTGAGCGCTGAGGGAGGAGAAAAGGCGGGAAAGGCGCGAGGGCCGTGGGGCGCCCCCTGGCGGGTGAGGCCGTGAGGGGAATGCCCGGGGAGGATTTTGGGGGAGTTTTTTTTTGGGAATTCCACACCCGAATTCGTTCGGCAACTCCCGCCACCGCTCTGAAGGGTTCAGAGCGATTAATTAATTCTCTTGATGGTTTTTTAGCTCCACGCTCCGCCAATCGGGTGTTTCCGGTTGTTTCCGCGCGTCTCTCGGCTTTAATCGGGTGTTTCCGCCACCTTTCGGCTCCGTCAGCCTCGCCCACCGCCGCACTCGGGTATTTCCGTCACTGTTCGGCTCCTTCAGCCCCGCCCCCCTCTGCGCTCGGGTATTTCCGGCACCGCTCGGCTCTTTCCGCCTCCCCCTTAGAGACTCATTACCCACACAGCGTCTTCTCATTAGCCGACTCCAAATTAATGCTCATTAAGCTCCTCCCTCTATTTAACTCCCCCATCAGCTGCTCGGGAACCCCATTAACCCCTTCTAGCCCAACTTCAGCCCCAAACCACTCTGAACACTTCACAACCAATGTTAAAATAAAGTCAACAAACTCAAAAAAAGCATCAAAACCAGCTTGAAAAGCCCCAAAATGCTGGGAACGGAGCCCAAATTCCTTTATTGTGCTCAGGAGTTGGCGTTGGGACCCTTCTTCTTGCCGAAGGTGGGCACCACGTTGACGAAGCGCCGGTTGTACTGCATGCGCCGCTTGGCCCGCCCCGTCTTCTTCTTCTTCTTCTCCTGCTTGGCCACCTGATGGAAAACCGGGGGGTCAGGGGGGTCCCGAAAACCCTGGCAGGGTCCCCAAACCCCGTGGGGGTCCCCAAAGCCGGGGGGAGCCCCCTGAGCGCTCACCTTGGGGGTCTGGCCCCTCACTTTGCCGGCGCGGGCGAGGGAGCCGTGGACTTTACCTGGGGGGAGGAAGGAAATTGGGGTGTTGGGGGGGTTGTTTTGCTAATTACCAGCCTGATAATTAGCGGCCCCCCTGTAATTACCGCCCAGCAGGCGCGTGGAGAGGTCCAGGGTGGTGAATTCGGGGAGGGGGCTCTGCCCCAGCACGGCCTCATCGTCCAGGGGGGGTCCCGGCGTGGAGCAGCACTTGGTCCTCGGGGGGGATCCCCGAAAGCTCGGCCACCCTCTCCTGGGGGAGGGGGACAAACGGGGGGGGTCAGCACCCCAAAATCTGGGAGGGAAATTGGGGAGGGGGACAGCCCGAATTTGGGGGCTCTCACCTTGATCTGGGCGAGGGTCTCGGAGCCAGAGAGCTCGAGGGTGAGGAGGGTCTGGCCGCGGATGAAGAGCTGCATGGTGGCGGCTGGGAGGGAATTTGTGGGGGTTAGGGGGGGGTCCCCACATCCCAAAAATAAAGGGGAGACCCTTAGGGATCTCCCAACGAATTTAGGATGGAATTTGGAGGGTCTTCAGACCCTTCTGTCTCTATTTTTGGGTGAAAACCCCTCTGATTTTCCTCCTCCCCCTGTCCCCCCACCGAAGGTCCCCCCAAAGACTCTTGGGCCTTTCTGAGCCCTCTCAAATCCTTCCCAAAGCCTCATGGATCCCTCCCCACAAATAACCCCGACCCCCTCAAGGCCTCACAGCGCCCTCAGGACCCCGCCCAACGCCTCAGCCCCCCAAGAAAAACCCCGGAACCCTTCAAAAACCCCCCAGGCCTCCCTCAAGGCCTCACAATCACCCCCAAGACCCGCCAGGCTCGTCAAAACCGCCTCGAGCCACCTCATCCCCCTCCCCCAGCTCCTCCCCGCCCTTCTGACCCCTCAAAAAGCCCCAATCTCCTCAAATCCCCCCAAAAATCCCCAAATTTCCCCCGAACCCCTCGAGCGCGGCCTCACCACGGCGTCTCCAAGGCGGAAAGGGGCAGCGCGCAGGCGCGGCGCGGTGACGTCACCCGGACGTAAAGTGTACGTGACGACGCCGCCAGCCGCGGAACTACAAAGATGGCGGAGTCTTGGCAAAGGGGCGTGGCCAGGAAAATCGCGGGCTCATTGGTCTAGACCGCTGGTGGGCGGAGCTACAAGGATCCGTCACTTCCGGGCGGCAAATCCCCGCGTTGCCGTGGCAACGCGATGGCGGCGGCTGAGGAGAGGTGGGGGAGGGGCGGTTTTTTGGGGGTTTCTGGGGGGATTTTGGGGGGTCCCCGTGTCGGGATTCGCCCCCCCCTCAACGCCCGGACCCCCCCGCAGCGCTTCGCTATGGCTGGAGGCTCACGAGGACCCCCTGGCCGGGCTGTGCAGCTTCCCGGGGTGCATGGGTGAGGGGGGCCGTGAGGGGGGATTTGTGGTGAGGGGGGGGTCTCTGTGTGAGGAGGGGTTTGGGGTCGGGGGGGATTTGGGGAGGGGTCTCTGAGGGAGGGGAGGGCTGGAGGTGAGGAGGGGGTCTCTGTGTGAGGGGGGGGCGTCGTGAGGGGGGACTGGGAGTGAGGGGGGGGAGTCTGTGGGGTTTGGGGGGCTTTGAGGGGGGTCTCTGGGTGAGGGGGGATCTGTGGGTTTGGGGGGTCTCTGGGTGGGCGTCACTGACTGAGAGGTTTCCCCTGGCTGGGGGAGGAGGGGGGAGGGGGGGGATCATTTTTGGGGGGTTCCCCTGGGTTTGGGGGGGTCCCTGAGGGGGAGGGGGAGTTCCAGCCCCCCCCCCCCCACCCCCGGGGTCCCCCTGAGCCCCTCCCCCCTTCCAGCGCTGGTTGATCTCCATGGCGACGGCGACCACAAGGTGATTCTGAACTGGGGAGGGGGTCCTGGGGGGCTCTGGGGGTCCCTGGCTGCTATGGGGAGGGTCCCAGGTTGTTTTGGGGGGTCTCCCCAGCCCCCCCCTCCCCAATTTTCCCCTCCCCAGCTGCTGGTGGGGGTGCCCTGGGTTGTTCTGGGGGGTCCGGAATGGTCCCTGGGGTATCCCAGGGGTCCTTGGGGGCTCTGGGCTGTTCTGGGGGGCTCTGGGGGGGTTCCCGGTGGTCTCACCCCCCCATTTCCTCCCCCAGCTGGTGGTGGGGGTCTCCTGCAGGCCGGGGTGTCCCTGGGTTGTTCTGGGGGGCTCTGGGGGTCCCTGGTTTGTTCTGGGGGGGTTCCCGGGGGTCCCTGGGGGTCCCTGGTTTGTTCTGGGGGGGTTCCCGGTGGTCTCACCCCCCCATTTTCCCCCAGCTGGTGGTGGGGGTGCCCCGCGGGCCGGGGGGCTCTGAGGGGCTCTGGGCTGTTCTGGGGGGTCCGGGGTGGTCCCTGGGTTATCCCGGGGCTCCTTGGGGGCTCTGGGCTGTTCTGAGGGTCCCTGGTTTGTTCTGGGAGTCCCTGGGTTGTTCTGGGGGGCTCTGGGGGTCCCTGGTTTGTTCTGGGGGGTCTCTGGAGGCTCTGGGCTGTTCTGGGGGTCCCTGGTTTGTTCTGGGGGGGTTCCCGGGGGTCCCTGGGGGTCCCTGGTTTGTTCTGGGTTGTTTCGGGGGGGGTTCCCGGTGGTCTCACCCCCCCATTTTCCCCCAGCTGGTGGTGGGGGTGCCCCGCGGGCCGGGGGGGCTCTGGGGGTCCCTGGTTTGTTCTGGTTTGTTCTGGGGGGGTTCCCGGGGGTCTCTCCCCCCCTGACCCTCCCATTTTCCCCCAGCTGGTGGTGGGGGTGCCCCGCGGGCCGGGGGGGCCCCGCCTGGCCGTGGTGAGGGGCGCGGGCTCCATCTCCAGCCTGGCTCTGCCCGAGGCCCCCGCGGGGCTGGGGGCGTTCGGCCCCGCCTTTGGGGGCTCGGGGGGCTCCGGGGCCGGTGCCGGGGGGGGTCCCGCGGTGGTCGTGGCCGCCGGCCCCGCCCTCTACGTGTACCGGAACCTTCGGCCCTTCTTCAAATTCTCGCTGCCCCCCCGCGCCCCCGAGCCCCTCGAGAGGGACCTGTGGCTGCAGGCAGAGCAGGTGGGCAGGGAGGGGGCGTTTGGGGGGGACCCCTCCTCAAATTTGGGACCCCCCCCAGCTCTGCCCGGGGGGGGTTTCAGTCATCCTGATGTTGGTTTTTATTTTTGGGGGTTTTTTTTGTTGTTTTTTTTTGGTTTTGGGGGTTTTTTTGTTTTTATTTTTTGGGGGGGGGTCCTGCAGGATCAGATCGACCCCCTGATGCTGAAGGAGATGTTGGAGGATTTGAGGTGGGGGCGACCCCGGATTTTGGGTGGGGGGAGGTGAAAATAAATGGGGAGGGGGATTGGGGGCACCACAAGAATATTTGGGGTTTTTTGGGGGGGAATTTTTGGGGTCTTGGGGGGGAATTTTGGGGGGAAATTTGGGGTCCCTGGGGGGGAATTTTGGGTCCATGGGAGGGACTTTGGGTTTTGGGGGAGGAATTTGGGGTCTTTGGGGGGAATTTTGTGTTCCTGGGGGGGAATTTGGGATCACTGAGGGGGAATTTGGGGGAAATTTTGGGTTTTGGGGGAATTTTGGCTCCCAAAAATCTGAATCACTTGAGGGGAATCCCAGAAATTCTGGGTGCCTTTGGGGGGACACTTTGAGTCATTTTTGGGGGGTGTCCCCAGAATCCTGGATGCCTTGGAGGGGTCACTTTGTGGGGGGAGGTTCCCATAAATTCGGGTCCCTTTTGGGGTCACTGGGGGTCCTTTTGGGGTGGGGGGGGGCAGCCTGAGCCCCCCCCACTATTGGATTTTGGGGGGTCCCAGGGACAAGGCCGAGGTGCCCCTGACGGCGCAGTCGCTGCGGTGAGTGGGGGGTCCTGGGGGGTCCCTCTGGGGTCTCGGGGTGTCCCAGGGGTGCTGGGGGGGGTCCCTGTGGGGTTTGGGGGTTCCCAGGGGTCCTGGGAGGGTTCTGGGAGGGTCCCAGGTGGGTCTGGGTGGGTTTGGGGGTTCCTGGGGGGGTCCCAGGGGGTTTTGGGGAGATCCCTGTGGGGTCTGTGGGGGTCCCAGGGGGGTCTGGGTGGGTCCTGGGGGTCTCCCAGTGGGGTCTGGGGGGTCCCCATTGGTTTTGGAGGGTCCTGGGGGGGATTTTGGGGGTCCTGGGGGGGGGTCCCTGTGGGGTCAGGGGGGTCTGGGGGTGCCATGGGGGGGTCCCTGGGGGTCCCCGGGGTGCCATGGGTGGGGTCCCTGAGGGTCCCCGGGGGTCCCTGGGTGCCATGGGGGGGTCCCCGGGGTGCCATAGGTGCCCTCCCTGCCCCCCCCAGGCTGCTGGCACTGCCCCCCCCCGAGCTGGGGCCCTTCGTGGCGCTGCACAAGGGGCGGCCCCTGCAGAGACAGGTGGGTGGCACCTGTGGCACCTGGGCCACCTCCGGAGTGTCACCTGTGTGTCACCTGTGTGTCACCTGTGTGTCACCTGTGTGTCACCTGTGTGTCCCCCTCTGTCACCTGTGTGTCACCTGTGTGTCACCTGTGTGTCACCCTCTGTCACCTGTGTCCTGTTTTGTGTCTCCTGTGTCGCCTTCTGTGTTCCCTTTGTCCCCTCTGTCCCCTGTCCCCCCTGTCCCCCCCGTGTCCCCCTCAGTGTCCCATCGTCCCCGTTGCTGTCCCTGTGTCCCCTCAGTGTCCCATTGTCCCCGTTGCTGTCCCCAGACGGTGGTGACGTGTCTGGGGGCGCTGCCGAGGGGGGGTCCCGAGGGCACCCCCGACTGTCCCGTGCTGGGCACCGAGGCCGGGGATGTGCTGGTGCTGGACCCCGAGGCCTTCACTGTCATCTGCAAGGTGGGACCCCAGAAATGTACCCCAAAAACACCTCAAAACACCCCAAAACCACCTAAAAATCACCCCAAAACACACTCCAAAACACCCCCAAAATCACCCCGAAAACACCCCCAAAAACACCCCAAAACACACCCCCAAAAACACCCCAAAATCACCCCAAAACACCCCCAAAACCACCCCAAAAACACCCCCAAAAACACCCCCAAAACCACCCCAAAATCACCCCAAACACCCCCAAAACCACCCCAAAACACACCCCCAAAATCACCCCAAAACACACCGCAAAATACACCCCCACAATCACCCCAAAATCACCCTAAAACACACCGCAAAATCACCCCAAAATACACCCGGGAACCCCAAAACACACCCCAAAAACCCCTGGGGCCGTGCCAGTGCTTGACCCCGAGGCCTTCAACGTCATCTGCAACGTGGGACCCCAAAAAAACCCCAAAATACACCTGGGGAACCCCAAAACACACATGGGGAACCCTAAAATCCAACCGGGACCCCCTAAATCTTTTTGGGATCCTTTTCGGTGCCCCCAGACCCATCCCGACTCTCCCAGGACTCTCTTGGGACCCGCCTTGGTGCCCCCAGCCCCTTTTGGGGTGCCCCCAGCCCCTTTCGGGGTGCCCCTGACCCTTTCGGGGTGCCCCTGACCCCTCTGGGTGCCCCAGCCCCTTTTGGGGTGCCCCTGACCCCCATTTCTGCCCCCCAGGGCTGGGTTCCGTCCCCCCCCGCGTTCGTGGCTCCCCGCGGCCCCGGGGACGGGCGGTGCCGCCTGGGGGTGGCCTGCAGGGACGGGACCCTGCGGGGGCTCAGCCGGTGAGAATGGGGGGTCCTGAGGGGGTTTGGGGGGTCCTGGGGCCTTTGGGGGGTCCTGAGGGGGTTTGGGGGTGTCCTGAGGGGGTTTGGGGGTGTCCTGGGGGGGTTTGGGGGGATCCTGAGGGGCTTTTGAGGTGTTCGGGTTGCAGGGATGGGACCCTCAGGGGGCTCAGCCGGTGAGAACTGGGGGGTCCTGGGGCCTTTGGGGGCGTCCTGGAGCCTTTGGGGAGGTCCTGAGGGGGTTTAGGGGGGTCCTGGGGGGTCTGGAGGGGGTCCTGGGGGGGTTTGGGGGGATCCTGAGGGGGTTTGGGGGGATCCTGAGGGGGTTTTGAGGGGTTCGGGTTGCAGGGATGGGACCCTCAGGGGGCTCAGCTGGTGAGAATGGGGGGTCCTGGAGGGTCCCGGGGGGGGTTTGGGGGGGTCTGGGGGAGTCCTGGGGGGTTTAGGGGGGGTCCTGGGGGGATTTGGGGGGTCCTGGGGGGGTTTGGGGGGGTCCTGGGGGGGTTTGGGGGGATCCTGAGGGGGTTTTGAGGGGTTCGGCTTGCAGGGATGGGACCCTCAGGGGGCTCAGCTGGTGAGAATGGGGGGTCCTGGGGGGTTTGGGGGGGTCTGGGGGAGTCCTGGGGGGTTTAGGGGGCTCCTGGGGTGGATTGGGGAGGATTGGGGGGATGGATTGGGGAGTTTGGGGTGTCCGGAGCGGGATTGGGGGGTTTGGCCTGCAGGGATGGGACCCTGAGGGAGCTCAGCCGGTGAGAACTGGGGGGTCCTGGGGGGTTTGGGGGGGCCCTGAGGGGACCTGGGGGGGATTGGGGGGGATTGGGCTGCAGGGATGGGACCCTCAGGGGGCACAGGTGGTCAGAGAGGGGAAATTGGGGGGTCCTGGGGGGATTTGGGGGGATCCTAAAGGGGTTTTGGGGGGGGTCTTGAGGAGGTCTGGGGGGGGCTGAGGGAGTTTGGGGGATTATTTTGGGGTTGTTCTGGGGGGGGTCATTGAGGATTTGCCCCCCCCCAAGTCCTGGGAGCAGGGCCGGGTTTTGGGGGTGCTGGGGGGGATTTGGGGTTATTTTGGGGGGCTTATTGAGGATTGGGCCCCCCCCAGGTCCCTGGAGCAGGGCCAGGTTTTGGGATTATTTAGGGATTATTTTGGGGTTATTTTCGGGGGGTCATTGAGGATTTGTCCCCCCAGGTCCCGGGAGCAGGGCCGGGTTTTGGGGGTGCTGGGGGGGATTTGGGGGCTGTTTTGGGGGGGTCATTAAGGGTTTGCCCCCCCAGGTCCCGGGAGCAGGGCCGCGTTTTGGGGGTGCTGGGGGGGATTTGGGGGCTGTTTTGGGGGGGGTCATTGAGGATTTGCCCCCCCAGGTCCCGGGAGCAGGGCCGCGTTTTGGGGGTGCTGGGCTCGCGCCCCGCGGGGTTGATCCCCCAGGACTGGGGGCTCCTGGCAGCCACGGCCGATGGGACCCTGCAGGCATTCAGCCCCCAGGTGACCCCAAACACCCCCAAATCATCCCCAAATTCCCCCAAATCACCCCCCCAAATCCCCCAAATCCCCCCAAACCTGCCCTTTGGCTGCCCTAGGGACCCCCAAATCACCCCCAAATTCCCCCCAAATCCCCCCAAACCTGCCCTCAGCCCATCACCCCCAAATCCCTCTGGAATCCCCCTTGAACCATTCTGGGATTCCCCAAATTCCCCCCAAATCCATTTGCGACCCCCAATCTCCCCCCCAAATCCCTCTGGGATTCCCCAAATTCTCCCCAAACCCCTCTGGGACCCCCAATCTCCCCCTCAAGCCCCTCTGGGACCCTCGAACTTCCCCCCAGACTCTTCTGGGACCCCCCAAACCCCTCTGGGACCCCCCCCCATTTCCCCTCCTGACCCCCCCAAACCCCTCTGGGACCCCCCCATTTCCCCTCCTGACCCCCCCAAACCCCTCTGGGACCCCTCAAACCCCTCTGGGACCCCCCCAAACCCCTCTGGGACCCCCCCATTTCCCCTCCTGACCCCCCCAAACCCCTCTGGGACCCCCCCATTTCCCCCCCTGACCCCCGTTTTCCCCCCAGGGCCGCCGGCTCTGGGCCCTGCGGCTGCCGGGGCCGATCTCGGGGCTGGCGGGGGCGGCGCTGCCCGGGAGGGGTCTGGGGGCTGCCCTGGTGGCCTTGGGGACCCCCCCAGGCCCCTCGGGGGAGCTGCGGCTCTACCGGGGCAGGACCTTGCTCTGCACCCTCAAAACGCAGGTGGGGAACCCCAAAAAACCCCAAAATATCCCTAAATCTCCCTAAAATAGCCCCAAATATCCCCAAATTCCACCCTTGGAGCCTCAAAATGGACGTGGGGACCCCCAAACTTCCCCCAAATACTCCAAAAACCACCCCAAAACATCTCCTCAGTGCACCCTCACCTATGGGTGTCCCCTGGGTGCTTCCCCCGTGTATTTGGGTGCCCCCTCTGTAGTTTAGTGCCCCCCCCATCACCTTTAGGTGCCCCCCACCCACAATTGGGTGCCCCCCACGCACCCCTGGGTGACCCCTCCCCATCACCTTTGGGTGGCCCCCACTGTATCTGGGTGCCCCCTCCTCACATTTGGGTGCTTCCCCCCCACCCCTGGGTGCCCCCCACCCACAATTGGGTGCCCCCTCGTCACCCCTGGGTGCCTCCCCCATACCCTGGCTGCCCATTCTCACCCCTGGGTGCCCCCCCCCTTATATTTGGCTGCCCCCCCCCCCCCCCACCCTCACCCCCAGGCGCCCCCTCCTCACCTTTTGCCCCCCCCCCCCGTGTTTTTGGGTGCCCTCTGTCACCTTTGGGTGCCCCCCCACCCACCCTTTGGTGCCCCCCCACCCCGTGCAGGAGGTGGTGACCGGGCTGTGCTTCGGGCGCTACGGGCGGGAGGAGAACACGCTGCTGAGCACCGGGCACGGTGCGGGCATGGGGGGCACCGGGGGGGGGCACCGGGCACCGGGGGCGGGCACCGGGCACCGGGGGGGGGGCACCGAACACGCTGCTGAGCACCGGGCACGGTGCGGGCACCGAACGGGGGCACCGGGCACCGGGGGGAGAACGGGGCGGGAACGGGGGTTGGAATAGGGGGGGGAAACCGGGGGGGGGGGCACCGAGGCAGGAACCGGGGGGCGGTCCCAGGGGTAGGGAGGGGTCCGAGCGATGGGGGGGGACAGGGGGTTGGGGGGGGGCACCCAGGGTCGGGGGGCACCCTGGGGTGGGGGTGGGGAGGGGTCGAGGGGGTGTTCCCAAATGCGGGGGAGGGGGGGGGGTCCCAAAATTGGGCGGGGGTACCAAGGGTGGATTTGCGGGGGTCCAAAATGGAGGCTGGTCCCAAAATGGGGGGGGGGGAAAGGTCCCAAAATGGGGGAGGTCCCAAAATGGGGGAGGGTGGGTGGCACCCAATTGGGGGGTGGGGAGGTCCCAAATAGGGTGGGGGCACTTATGGGGGGTGGTCCCAAATTGAGTGGGGGGTCTCAAATTGAGTCAGGGGGTCCCAAATTGAGGGGGGTGGTCCCAAATTGGGGAGGGGTCCCAAATTGAGGGGGGTCCCAAATTGAGTCGGGGTCCCAAATTGAGGGGGGAGGTCCCAAATTGAGGGGGGTCCCAAATTGAGTCGGGGGTCGCCGGGTGCTCCGTCCGGCAGGGGGCGCTCTGTCCATCCGGATGCTGCGGCGCCGCGCGGATTTGGGGGGGGGGTCGCGGGGCCGGGGGGGGCGGCGAGACCCCCCCCGCGCCCCTCCCCCGCCTGCCCCTCCCCCCCCGCACGCGGCTCTTCGTGGATCGGGCCCTGAGGGAGCGCGAGGACGCCCCCCGTGAGCGGGGGAGGGGAATTGGGTCTGGGGGCTTCATGAGGGGGGGGGGGTTATGGGGTGGGGGGAGGAATCACCCATTGGTGGGTGGGGGTGATTTGTGGTCTGGGGGCTTCATTGGGGGAGGGAATTGGGGTGGGGGGACACCCATGGGAGAGGATTTTGGGGTCTGGGGTCTTTCTTGGGGGGGGGATTGGGGTGGGGGGGCGCCCATGGGGGGCAGGAATTGGGGTCTGGGGTCTTCACTGGAGAGGGGAGTTATGGGGCAGGGGGGGTTTAGAGGGGACACCCCTTGGTGGGTGGGGGGGGGGAATTGGGGTCTGGGGTCCTTCTGAGGGGGGGGGGGGAATTGAGGTCTGGGGTCTTCAATGGGGGGAACTCAAGGGGGGGCACCCATGGCGGGAAATTGGGGTCTGGGGTCTTTCCGGGGGGGGTTATTGGGTGGGGGGGGGGGGCTCCAAGGGAGGGTACCCCCCCTTTAATGGGGTTTGGGGTTCTGGGGGGGATTTTGGGGTTTTGGGGGGACTTTGGGGTTCTGGGGGTGGGTTTGGGGGGGGATTTTGGGTTCTGGGGGGGTCTCCCCGGACTGGGGGGGTTCCCCAGCACCCATGGGTGCCCCCTGCCCTGCCCCCCCAGGGATGCTCGGCCGTTTCCAGCAGGATCTGGGGGGGCTGCGCCTGGCGGCCGCCCGGGGCCTGGCCCGAGCCCTGGGGGGGGGGCGCCGCCCCCAAAGGGGGGGACCCCCCCCTCACCCTGACGGCCACCGTGAGTCCGGGGGGGACCCCAAAACATGGGGGGGGTCTAAAATAGGGGAGGGTGAAAGGTTCCCTGGAGGGGGTTTGGGGTCTCTATGAGATTTGAGGTGCTGGGGGGGAAATTTGGGGTCCCAGGGGGGTATTTGGGGGTCCCTGTGGGATTTGGGATCCTGAAGGGAAAATCTGGGGGTCCCTGTGGGTGAATTTGGGGTTCCTGGTGGGGTTTTAGGGGTCCCTGGAGGGAGGAATTTGAGATCCCAGGGGGAAAATTTGGAGTCCCTGGGGGGGAAAATTTGAGGTCCCTGAGGGGAAAATTTGGGGTCCCAGGGGGGTATTTGGGGGTCCCTGTGGGATTCGGGGTCTTTGGGGGAGGTTTTGAGGGTCCCTGGAGAGGATTTGGGGTCCCTGAGGGAAAATTTGGGGATCCCTGTGGGATTTGGGATCCTGAGGAAAAATTTGGGGGTCCCTGGGGGGGGAACTTGAGATCCTGGGAGGGAATTTGGGGATCCCAGGGGAAATTTGGGGGTCCCTGTAGGATTCGGGATCTCTGAGGAGAATTTTGGTGTCCCTGGGGGGATGTTTGGGATTCCTGGTGGATTTTGGGGTCCCTGGGAGGGATTTTGGGGTCCCTGACCCCCCCTTTTTGCCCCCCCAGGTGCAGGGGCTGGGGCCCCGCCTGCGCCTGACTTTGGGGGTGCTGCTGCCCGGGGGGGCCCCCCCGACCCCCAACCTGGTGCTGCTGCTGCGCTGCCACCCCCCCCCCGAAACGGCTGCAGCCCCCCTGCATCAAGGTACACAAAAACACCCCAAAAATAACCTCAAAAATACCCAAAAATAACCCCAAAACCCCCCCCCCGAAACGGCTGCAGCCCCCCTGCATCAAGGTACACAAAAACACCCCAAAAATAACCCCAAAAAATACCCAAAATAACCCCAAAAATACCCAAAATAACCCCAAAACCCCCCCCCGAAACGGCTGCAGCCCCCCTGCATCAAGGTACCCAAAATACCCAAAAATACCCAAAAATAACCCCAAAAATACCCAAAATAACCCCAAAAAACCCACCCCGAAATGGCTGCAGCCCCCCTGCATCAAGGTACCCAAAACCACCCAAAAATACCCCAAAATACCCCAAAAATCCCCCCCAAAATGGCTGCAGCCCCCCTGCATCAAGGTACCCAAAAATACCCAAAATAACCCCAAAAATCCCCCCTGAAACAGCTGCAGCCCCCCTGCATCAAGGTACCCAAAATACCCAAAAATACCCAAAAATAACCCCAAAAATACCCAAAATAACCCCAAAAACCCACCCCGAAATGGCTGCAGCCCCCTGCATCAAGGTACCCAAAAATACCCAAAATAACCCCAAAAATACCCAAAATAACCCCAAAACCCCACCCCGAAATGGCTGCAGCCCCCCTGCATCAAGGTATCTAAAAACACCAAAAAAAAATACCCAAAAATACCCAAAATAACCCCCAAACCACCCAAAAATACCCAAAATAACCCAAAACATCCCCAAATCCCCAAAATCCCCAATTTTAGGTTCTTCCCCTAATTTGGAAACTTTCCCACAATTTGCTCCTTCCCCAATTTTTGGAATTTCTTCCCCAACTTTTGGGATTTCTTTCCCAATTTTTTAGGGTTTCTCTCTGATTTTGGGGTCTCTCTCTCCCATTTCTGGGATCTCTCACAATTTTTGGAATTTTTTCTCCATTTTTGGGATTTTTTCCCCTGTTTTTGGGGGGGTTTTCCCCATTTTTGGGGTCTCTCTCTCCTGATTTTTGGGATTTCTTCTCCCCATTTTTGGGGTCTCTCTCTCCTGATTTTTGGGATTTCTTCTCCCCATTTTTGGGATTTCTTTTCCCGATCTTGGGGGGGGGGGGTTTCCCCCATTTTTGGGATTTCTTTTCCCGATTTTTGGGATTTTTTTCCCCAATTTTTGGGGTTTTTTTCCCATTTTTGAGATTTCTTTTCCCGATTTTGGGGATTTTCTCCCCATTTTTGGGGTCTCTCCCCCCCCCCAGGTGCCGCTGCTGCTGCCGGGGCTGCGCTTCCTGTTCGGGACCTGGCTGGAGCCGGGGGGGGGCCCGGGGAGGCTGCAGGTGAGGGGGGGGGACACCTGGGGACACCTGGGGACACCTGGGAACCCTGGGGGGGTTCAGGACACACCTGGGACACCTGGGGACACCTGGGGACACCTGGGGAGACACCTGGGGACACCTGGGGGGGTTCAGGACACACCTGGGGACACCTGGGGACACCTGGGGACACCTGGGGAGACACCTGGGGACACTGGGGACACCTGAGGGACACCTGGGGACAGATGGGACACACCTGGGGACACACCTGGGGGGGGTTCAGGACACACCTGGGACACCTGGGGACACCTGGGGACAGATGGGACACACCTGGGGGACACCCGGGGACACCTGGGGAGACACCTGGGGGGGTTCAGGACACACCTGGGACACACCTGGGGGACACCCGGGGACACCTGGGACACATTTGCGACACATTTGGGACACATCTGGGGGGGTTCAGGACACACCTGGGACACAGCTGGGGACACCTGGGGGACACCTGGGACACCTGGGGACACACCTGGGACACACCTGGGGACAGATGGGACACACCTGGGGAACACCTGGGGACAACTGGGGACACCTGGGGAAAGATGGGGACACCTGGGGACACACTTGGGGGACACTCGGGGACACCTGGGACACACCTGGGGGCAGATGGGGACACCTGGGGACACACCTGGGGGGGGTTCAGGACACACCTGGGACACCTGGGGACACCTGTGGACAGATGGGCGAGGGGAGGGGACACACCTGGGAGGGGAGGGGACACACCTGGGGACACCTGGGGGGGTCACACGGTGCCCTCCCCTCCCCCCCAGGTGCTGGTGCTGTGCCCAGGCCGGGAGGGGCCGGTGCTGACAGCACAGGTGGGGCTGCCCCCCGTGGCCACCTGAGAGCACCTGGGGACACCTGGGACACCTGAGAGCACCTGGGGACACCTGGGGACACCTGAGAGCACCTGGGGACACCTGGGACACCTGGGACACCTGGGGACACCTGAGAGCACCTGGGGACACCTGAGAGCACCTGGGGACACCTGGGACACCTGGGGACACCTGGGGACACCTGGGACACCTGCACCTGGCACCTGAGAAGCACCTGTGGCACCTGTACCTGGTACCTGCCCCTGGTGAGGGCACCTCTGGTACCTGTACCTGGTGTCACCTGTGTCACCTGCACCTGAGGGCACCTGGGACACCTGCACCTGGCACTGGGTCATCTGTGCCACCCCTGTCCCTTGTCACCAGCACCTGGCACCGTGCCAGCCCTCACCTGTGTCACACCTGTCACTCCTCACCTGTGTCACCTGTGTCACACCTGTCACTCCTCACCTGTGTCACCTGTCTCTGGTGTCACCTGTGCCCCCTCACCAACGTCACACCTGGGTCACCTTCCCAGGTCACCATTGCCCTCACCTGTGTCCCCTCCCCAGTGTCACCTGTGTCACACCTGTGTCACACCTGTGTCACACCTGTCCCCTCCCCCCGTGTCCCCAATAAAGCTCCCGGTGCTGCAGCCCTGGCTCGTTGGGGGAGGGGCAGCCCCAGTGCTCCCAGTGTCACATCCCAGTGCTCCCAGTACCCCCCCACACCCATCCCAGTGCTCCCAGTACCCCCCCACACCCATCCCAGTGCTCCCAGTGTCACATCCCAGTGCTCCCAGTACCCCCCCACACCCATCCCAGTATCCCCAGTACCCCCCCCACACCCATCCCAGTATCCCCAGTACACCCCTCCACACCCATCCCAGTGCTCCCAGTACCCCCCCCCGCACCCATCCCAGTGCTCCCAGTACCCCCCCACACCCATCCCAGTGCTCCCAGTACCCCCCCACACCCATCCCAGTATCCCCAGTACCCCCCCCCACACCCATCCCAGTGCTCCCAGTACCCCCCCCACACCCATCCCAGTGCTCCCAGTACCCCCCCACACCCATCCCAGTTCCCCCCAGTTCCCCCAGCCCGGCACTGGTGCCATTTGTCTTTATTGAGCCACGACACAAACCCAGCGGGGGCTGAACTGGGACAAACTGGGACCAACTGGGAGCCGCCCCCTCCCCCCCTCCCCCCCCCGCTCCCCAAATCGGGGTCATTGCGGCAGCTGGGGGGGAGGGGCAGGGCGGGGGGGGTCCCCAAATTCCGGGGGGGTCCCAAATTCCAGGGAGTCCCAGGGTGGGAGCTGGGGGGGACCCCGGAGTTTGGGGGGATCCTCAAAATCCAGGGGGGGTCCCAGAATCGGGGGAGTCCCCAAAATCCAGGGGAGTTGAGGGGACCCCGGAGTTTGGGGGGGTCTCAGGGGTCCCCAAAATTCAGGGGGGTCCTGAAAATCCTGGGGGAGTCCCGGGGGGGTTGGGGGACCCCGGAGTTTGGGGGGGTCTCAGGGGGTCCCCAATTCCAGGGAGGGTCTGGGGGGGGCTCCCAGAATCCGGAGGGGTCCCGGGGGGATTGGGGGGACCCCGGAGTTTGAGGGGGGGCTCGGTGGGGGTCCCCAAAATCCAGTGGGTCCCAAAACCTGGTGGGGTCCCAGAATCTGGGGGGGGTCCCAAATTCTGGGGGGGGAGTCCCAGAATCCAGGGGGGGGTCCCCCAAATCCAGGAGGGTCTCGGTTCCAGCGGCGGGGGGGTCCCGGGGGTGCCCCCCTCAGAAGCTCACCAGTGTGTACACCATACTGGGGGGGAGGGAGGGGCACACTGGGGCTCCCAGTATGGCCCAGTTCAGCCCAGTGCCCCCCCCCAGTTCATCCCAGTGCCCCCCAGTCCATCCCAGTTCAGCCCAGTGCCCCCCAGTTCATCCCAGTGCCCCCCAGTCCATCCCAGTTCAGCCCAGTGCTCCCAGTGCCCCCCCACTCCCTTCCCAGTCCATCCCAGTTCATCCCAGTGCTCTCCCACTCCCCTCACACGCCCCCCAAATCTCTTCCCAGTCCCCCCCAGTCCCTCCCAGTCCCTCCCAGTCCCCCCTCACCTGTACAGGTAGAAGGAGAGCAGGTAGAAGGCCAGTTTGCACCAATCCCCCCCAGTTTGCCCCAGTTCCCCCCAGTTCCCTCAGCCCCCCCAGCTCCCAGCCCCTCTCCCAGTCCCTCCCAGTCCCTCCCAGTCCCTCCCAGTCCCCTCACCTGTACAGGTAGTAGAAGAAGGAGAGCAGGTAAAAGGCCAGTTTGCACCAGGCCTCCTCTGGCAGTAGCCCAGGATGTCGGCGTCCATGATGGACACGGCGTCAAAGAGACCCTCGGAGCCGTCGGCCGGGCGGTGGAAGTACCTGGGGACATTGGGGACACCGAGGGGACACTTTGGGGACACTGAGGGGACACTGAGGGGACACAGGGACACGGTGCCCTAGGGCCCCTCAGAGCCGTGGGATGGGCGGTGGAAGTACCTGGGGACACTGGGGACATTTTGGGGAGATAAGGGGCACTCTGGGGACACTGGGGACACCATGGGGACATTGGGGACACTGTGGTGACACAGGGACACAGAGCCCAAGGGCCCCTCAGAGCTGTGGGATGGGCGGTGGAAGTACCTGGGGACACTGGGGACACCATGGGGGTTATGGGAGCAGGTGGGACACGGTGTCCAAGGGCATCTCAGAGCTGTGGGATGGACACTGGGAGTACCTGGGACACACTGGGACACTCTGGGGACATTGGGGACACATCGGGGACATCCCACCCCCCAGTGACCCCCCCAGACTGCCCCGGTACCCCCAGAGCTGCTGCAGCAGCAGGGCCGGGTCTGACCCTGGTGTCACCCAGAGCCTTGGGGACCCCCAAACCTGGGACCCCCCAAACCTGGGACCCCCCCAACCCCCCAGGACCCTCCAGGACCCCCCAGACTCCCCCTGGTACCTGCAGGGGTGGTAGAGCAGGCAGGGGCAGGTTCAGCCCCAGCATCACCCAGAGCCCTGGTACCCCCTGTGCCCCCTGATCCCCCCAGTGCCCCCCGTGCCCCCCAATGCCCCCCGTGCCCCCCAATGCCCCCCGTGCCCCCTGATCCCCCCAATGCCCCCCAGTGCCCCCCAATGCCCCCGGTACCTCCAGAGGTGGTAGAGCAGCAGGGGCAGGTTCAGCCCCAGCGTCACCCACTCGGCCGCGCACAGGAACATGAGGCAGAAGAGCCCGTGGATGCAGTACTCGGGCACCACCAGCTGGGGGCGACAGGGCACACACCGACCGTCACCGGGGCCACCCCGGTATCACCAGGGCCACCCCATTGTCACCAGGGGCCACCCCATTGTCACCAGGACCACCGCAAGCGTCACCGGGGCCACCCCACTGTCCGCAAGGCCATCCCAACTGTCCCCAGGGCCACCCCCTGGGAGTGACACCGCGACATCCCATCGTGTCACCAGGGCCACCCCATTGTCACCAGAGCCACCCCCTGGGAGCAGCACCTCGACATTCCACCGAGTCACCGGAGCCACCCCAACTGTCCCCCAAAAAGGTCACCCCATTGTCCCCAGGGCCACTCCCAGCAATACTCGGCACCACCACCAGGGGGCGACACCGCTGACATACCCAAAGCCACGCCCCCTGCCCCAGGCCCCGCCCCCTCGCTCAGGCCCCGCCCACCCCACGCCCCATTATTCGAGGGGGGCGTTTCATTTTTTTGTGGGGGTTTCAGTATTTTAGGGGGGGGTTCAGTATTTCGGGGGTTCAGTATTTCTGGGGATGTTTCAGTATTTTTGGGGTTTCAGTATTTTGGGGGTCCCCACCTTGCGCAGGAGGCAGCAAATCCTCTCGATGTTTTTTAACCGTTCGCGCTGGGGGGGGGTGAAATAAATTGGGGGGGGGTCAGGAGGGGTCCCCAAAGCCCTGGAGACCCCCAAGCCCCCCCCAAGGCCCCTCCCTGTGTTTGGGGGGGGGCTCTGGCCGCCCCTCCCCCCCCCCAGAGCAGGTTTGGGGGGGGAGGGGGAGCAGGAACGGGGTCGGGGGGGGGAGGGGCCGGGCCCGTCCCGGATTTGGGGGGGCTAAAAATAGAAACCGACCTCGATTCCCCTCCCCCGCCCCCGACCCAGAACCCCCCCACCCCCACCGCCCCTCCCCCACCCCTCCCCGGGGCCATTTTGGGGGTCCTGAGTCCAATGGGAGGGTCCAGGGGGGCTTTTATGGGTGGGGGGTCCCAGGGGGGTCCCCAGGGTTTGGGGCGGGGGTCCTGGAGGGTCTGGGAAAGTTTTTGGGGGGGTCTGGGGAGGTTTTGGGGGGGATTTTGGGAAGTCTGGGAGTGCCAGGGCAAATTGGGGAGGGGGGAGGGTCCCAGGAGCTTTTGGGGACATTTAAGGGGGTCCTGGAAGTCCAGAGGCTCCAGGGGAAATTGGGGGGGGTATAAGGGGGTGCCGGGGGTCCCGGGGTGGGGGCCCAGATTGTGAGGGGGGGTCCTGGAAGGCTCTGGGGAAGTTTTTGGGGGGATCTGGGAGGGTTCTGGGGGGATTTAGGGGGGGTCCTGGAGGTCTGGGGGTTCCAGGGGAAATTGGGGGGGGTTTGGGGGGATCCCTGGGGGTCTCGGGGGGTCCCTGGGGGTCCTTGGGGGTCCCGGGGGTCGCTCACCGCCCGCGCGGGGTTCCCTTGGTCGATCGGGTTCTTGAAGTCCGTGCGGAGCTCGTCAAAGGCGATGATCTGGGGGGGGGAGAGGGGAAATTGGGGTGGGGAGGGGTGCTGAGGGGACCCCCAAAATCCAAACACCTCCTGAGACCCCCCCAAAACCCCCCCAAAATCCAAACACCTCCTGAGACCCCCCCCCAAAATCCAAACACCTCCTGAGACCCCCCAAAACCCCCCCAAAATCCAAACACCTCCTGAGACCCCCCCCAAAACCCCCCCAAAATCCAAACAACTCCTGAGACCCCCCCAAACCCCCCAAACGAGGTGGGGGAGGGAAAAGGGGGAGCCTGAAGGGACCCGAACACACCAAAATCCCCCCCAGACCCCCCCAAAATCCCCTCAGACCCCCCCAAAATCCCTCGGACCCCCCCCCATACCCTCCAAAGACCCTCCAGACTCCCCTTGACCCCCCCAAAACCCCCCCGGACCCCCAAAACCCCCCCAGACCCCCCCCAAAAAGGCGCCAGCGGAGCCGCTGCATCTGTTGCCATGGCAACGCCGCCGCTTAGCAACGGCCTTGGCAACGGCGATGGGGGGGGGAACCTGAACCCCCCCAAAACCCCCCCGGGGTCTCCCCAAATTCCTCCATTCCCCCCCCCCCCCATCGTTGCCATGGTAACCCGCCCCCGCCGTTGCCTGGCAACGCCGCCCCTCCCCCCCAAGAGCATCCCTGCCGCCCCTCCCCCCCTCACGGCGTTGCCAGGCAACGCCCCCCCCCTCGCTCCTCCCCACCCCCCCCAAAATCCTCGCGACCCCCCCCCCCCCAAAATTCGCCCCCTCCTCAAATTTTGGGATCGCCGCCCCCTCCCCCTCAATGGGGGGGGGGGGGTTCAGCTGCCACTTCCGACCCCCCCCCCCAAATTCCATTGCCCCTCCCCCCTCCAGGGGGGTTGGGGACAATTCCTGAGACCCCCCCCTCAAATTGCGACCCCCTCCCCAAAATCGCCATCCCCTCCCCCATCCCGAGGCCCCCCTAGGGGAGATTTTGGGGCCAATTTTTCGGGGGATTTTGGGGCCAATTTTTGGGGGGTTTTTGGTGACAACCCCCGGGGGGTTTGGGGACAATTCCCTGGGACCCCCCCCCCAAATTTTCGCCCCCCCCGGCCCCACTCACGTGCCAGATGACGAAGAAGATGAGGGAGGCGCAGAGCACGAGGGTCAGCATGTAGCAGAAGGCGGCGAAGGTGAACGCCATGATGGGGGGGGGGGGTGGGGGAGGGGCGCGGGGGGGGGCTCCGGGGGTGGGGGAGGGGCGGGGGGGGGGGCTCAGCCCCGGGGGGGTCCGGCCTCGGCCATGGGGGGAGGGGGGGGCAAAAAAAAAAGGGGGGAGGGGGGACCCGAAAAACGCTACCGGGAGCGACCGGAGGGCGCCATGGCCCGGGAGGGGGCGGGGCTTGGAAGGGGCGGGGCTTAGCAGGGGGAGGGGCTTAGGAGGGGATTCAGAGGGGAGGGGCTTGTGGAGAGGGGAGGGGCTTTGTGAATGGGGAGGGGCTTAGGGAGGGGTTTAAAGGGCGGGGCTCTGGGGAGGGGGAGGGGCTTAGGGAGGGATTTGAGGGGCGGGGCTTGGGATGGTTTCAGTGGGGAGGGGCTTAGGGCGTTATGGGGCGGGGCTTTGGATGGGAGGGGAGGGGTTTGAGGTGGGGGAGGAGCTTAGGGCGGAGTTTGAGGGGTGGGGCTTGGGATGGTTAAGGTGGGGAGGGGCTTTGTGAGGGGGAGGGGCTTTGGGCGCATTTAGGGGCGGGTTTAGGGTGTTTGGGGCGGGGCTTGGGTGGGATTGGATGCGAGGGGTTTGGGATGGGGAGGGGCTTGGGGGGGAGGGGCGTGGAAGCATCAAGTGGGTGGGGAAGGGGGCGGGGCCTCGAGGTAGGTGACAGCCACGTGACACCACCACGTGACAGCTGAATGTGACACCTGAGTGACATTTGTGGGACACCTGTGTGTCACCTGAGTGACAGCTGAAGGACACTAAAGTGACACCCAAATGACACCTGAGTGACACCTGTGACACCGGAATGTGACATTTGTGTGACACTGAGTGACACCCGTGTGACACCTCAGTGACACCTGAGATCCATGTGACACCTGAGTGTGCCGTCCATGTCACACCTGTGACACCTGAGAGTGACCCCCGAGTGACCCCCCCAGGTGTCCCCAGCCCAGGTGACACCGAGAGCCCTCAGTGCCACCCCCCCCCCCCCCGCCAATGTCCCCGTGTCCCTCTCGATGCCACCACGGTCCCTGTCCTCATGTGCCATCGTGTCCCGGACTGGTGCCACCATCTCTGTCACCTGTGTCACCTGTGTCACTGCACTGCCGCTGTCCCCAACCCTGTGTCACCCCTTGTGACCTGTGTCACCTCTGTCACTCGTGCCACCTCCTCTGTCACCTGTGCCACCGCACTGCCGCTGTCCCCAGGCCACCAGGTGTCCCCAACCCCTGTGTGCCACCCCTGTGCCACCCCATCACCTCTGTCACCCCTGTGTCACCTCTGTCACCTGTGTCACCCCCGTGCCACCCCGTGACCCCTGTGTCACCTCTGTCACCGCACTGCCACTGTCCCCAACTCCTGTGCCACCCCCTCACAGCCTATGTCAGCCCCGTGTCCCCCCCGTCCCCGTGTTCCCGTGCCCCCCCCATGTCCCCACTGTCCCCCCCGTGTCTGTCCCCGTGTCCCCCCCCGTCCCCGTGTCTGTCCCCGTGTCCCCCCCTGTCCCCGCTGTCTCCAGGCGCTCGCGGCTCTCGGAGCCTTTATTGAGCCCCCCCCGCGCGACCCCTCCCCCCCCGCGATCCGGGGGTGGGGGAGGGGCTCCGAGCCGGGGGTGGGGGAGGGGTCGGGGGGGGTCAGGGCTGTGCGCGTGCGGGGTGGGGGAGGGGCTGAGACCCCCCCCAAAAAAAACCCGGATTTGGCACTGGGGGGGGGAGGGGTGTGGGAGGCGACACTTTGGGGGTTGGTGGCACTCGGGGGGTGGCACTTTTTGGGGTTGGTGACATTTTGGGGAGGGTGATGGCACTTGGGGGGGTGTTGGTGACACTTTGGGGGGTTGGTGGCACTCGGGGTTGGTGGCACTTTTGGGGTTGGTGGCACTTTTGGGGGGGGTTTGGTGGCACTTTTTTTTGGGGGGGAGGGGAGGGGCGGCACAAGGACGCTGCAGAAGCGATGGGGACCCCTCCCCCCGCGGGTTTGGGGGTCCCAAGGGGGGGTGGGGGTCCCAAGGGGGGGTCAGGGGGTCCCAAGGGGGGGTCAGGGCGCTTTGCCCCCCCCGAAGAGCCCCACGGGGAAGTGTTTGACGTGCGACGGCCACTGCGCCGCCAGCTGGAAGAATTTGATGTCGTCCCATTGGGTGCCATCCACGGTCACTGCGGGGGGGGAGGGAGGGGCGGCACCCATGGGACCCCGACCCCTCCCCTCCCCCTCCCAAAAATCACCCCCGGAACCCCCGCCCCGCCCCCACCCCCGTAAAGAGAGGGAATGGGGGAGGGGCGAGAGGAGAACCCCTCCCCCACCCATGGGTGACCCCACCCCCCACCCCCACCCCCAAAATCACCCCAAACCCCTCCCCCAAGTTTTGGGGATTCCCACCTGGGGGTCACCCCCCACCCTTGGGTGCCCTTCCCGCACCTTGGGTCCCCTCCCCCACCCTTGGGTGCCCCTCCCCCCCCCCCATGGGTGCCCCTCACCCACCGCTGAGCAGCGCGGGCGGGGGGCGGGGGGCGCAGATCAGCCGCGTGATCCCCTCCACCCCCGGCTCTTGTCGGGCTCGCGGGGCCGCTTGAACAGGGCGGGCACTGGGGGGTCCCAAAAGGGGCCGGATCCGCCCCAAAAACCCGCTCAGAAACGGCCCAAAACCAACACAAAATAGCCCCAAAACCAGCCCCAAAACAGCCCCAAAACCAACCCTAAACAGCCCCAAAACCAGCTCCAAAATAGCCCAAAACCAACCCTAAACAGCCCCAAACCAGCTCCAAAATAGCCCCAAAATAGCCCCAAAACCAGCCCAAAACAGCCCCAAAATGAGACAACAACCAGCCCCAAAACCCGACCCAAAATAGCCTCAAAACCTGACAAAAACCAACCACAAAACAGCCCAGAATATCCCCAAATAGCCCCAAACCAGCTCCAAAACAGCCCCACAACCAGCTCCAAAATAGCCCAAAACCAACCCCAAATAATCCCAAAACTGCCCCAAACCAGACAAAACCCAGCCCCAAAATCCATCGCAAATTCCCCGCCAAAACCAGCTCAGAATCGGCCCCCAAACCACCCCAAAATTGATCCAAATCCCCCGAAACCCCTCAAAATCCCCCAATCCCCTCTGGGTGCCCCCAAATTCCTAAACCCCCCAAACCCCAAATTTCTGCCCCCCCCCATCCTTTTTGTTCTTCTCACGGCTGACCAGGGTCCAGCCCCAAATCCCCCCAAAATCCCAAATTCCCAAACCCCCAAATGCCAATTTTGGGGTCCCCCCCTCCACCCTTTTTGTTCTTCTCGCAGCTGACCGGGGTTCAGCCCCAAATCCCCCCAAAATCCCAAACCCCAGATGCCAATTTTGGGGTCCCCCCCCTCACCCTTTTTGTTCTTCTCATGGCTGACCAGGGTTCAGCCCCAAATACCCCCAAATTCCCAAAATCCCAAAATCCCAAATCCCCCCAAAATCCCAACCCCCCAGATGCCAAATTTGGGTTCTCCCCCCTCACCCTTTTTGTTCTTCTCGCAGCTGACCGGGATCCAGCCCCAAATCCCCCCAAATCCCCCAAAATCCCAAACCCCCCCAAAATCCCAACCCCCAAATGCCAATTTTGGGGTGTCCCCCCCCTCACCCTTTTTGTTCTTCTCGCGGCTGACCAGGATCCAGCCCCAAATCCCCCCAAATCCCCCCAAAATCCCAAATCCCCCCAAAATCCCAAACCCCAAACCCCAATTTTGGGGTGTCCCCCCTCACCCTTTTTGTTCTTCTTGCGGCTGACCGGGATCCAGCCCCAAATCCCCCCAAAATCCCAAAATCCCAAATCCCCCAAAACTCCAAACCCCCAGATGCAAATTTTGGGGTCCCCCCCCTCACCCTTTTTGTTCTTCTTGTGGCTGACCGGGCTCCAGCCCCAAATCCCCCCATATTCCCAAACCCCAAACCCCAATTTTGGGGTCCCCCCCCCTCACCCTTTTTGTTCTTCTCGCGGCTGACCAGGGTTCAGCCCCAAATCCCCCCAAAATCCCAAACCCCAACCCCCAAATGCCAATTTTGGGGTCTCCCCCCTCACCCTTTTTGTTCTTCTCGCGGCTGACCAGGGTCATGGCCAGGGTGCTGCCGGGGGGGTCCCCGGGGGGGGGGCAGCCGCGTCACCAGCAGAGAGCGGAAGGTGCCCCTGAGGCTGCTCTTGGGACCCCCCCCCTCGCGCCGCTCCCCCTCCCCCCCCCGCCGCCGCTCGGGGGGGGCAGCGACCCCTCCCCAATAATCGACCTGCAGGCCCAGAGCCTCCCCCGAGGGGCTGCAATGGGGGGGGGATACAAAAAAAATACACAGGGACCCCCCCGGGAATCAGAGACACCCCCAAAATACCCAGAGACCCCTCCCCAATAATCGACCTGCAGGCCCAGAGCCTCCCCCGAGGGGCTGCAATGGGGGGGGGATACCCTGAATTAGGGAGGGGGCAGAGACCCCCCCCAGAACCCCCAAAATAATCAGAGACCCCCCCCCAATACCCAGAGACCACCCCCCTGCTAAATACGCAGGGACCCCCCCAAAACATACAGGAACCCCCTCCCCAAAATACCCAGGACACCCCAAATTAGAGAGGAGCCAGGGACCCCCCCCCAGGAATTGGAGACACCCCCAAAACACAGGGACCCCCCCAAAATACCCAGAGACCCCCCCAAAACGGAGGGACCCCTCCCCAAAGCACCCAAGGAGCCCCCCAAAAACCCAGACCCCCCCCTTCAAAATCCCAAGGACCCCCCCCAAATCCACCCCCCCCATTCCGGGGGGTTGGGGTCTCACCCGGGGGTGCCCCCGGCCATGGAGGGGGACGCGGGGGGGGTCGCGGCCTCACGGGGACCCCCCCCGACCCCTCCCCCCGCGGGGGGGGACGTGGAGGGGACAGCGAGGCCTGGGGGGGGCCCCTCGGTGTCACCGTCACCTGTGGGGGGGGGCAGCGTCAGCGGGGGGGGGACGGGGATGGGGACAATGGGGACAAAGGGGGGGATGGGCAGGGCTGGGGACACCCCCGGGGACAACAATGGGGACAAAGGGGGGGGGGATGGGGACACCCCGGGGACAATGGGGACAAAGGGGGGGGGGATGGGGACACCCCGGGGACAATGGGGACAAAGGGAGGGGGGGGGGGGGGGCAGAGCCACTCACCCGGCGCGGGGGGGGGATCCTCGGCCAGGCCCACCTTCACCACCTGCGGGGGGGGCTCACCCGGCGCGGGG